>NC_142380.1:10967500-11267500 GCF_059441005.1 Hippichthys cyanospilos
AAGCATCATTCTTCTGCAAGCATCGGACTGCATACGTATTGATCGGCTCTGGATATGCGACTATGTCCTAACCCCGCCTTGATAATGTCTCATGTTATTTGCTATTGATTGTTGGCCAGCGGCTGTGCCGCTGAAGCGTCTTCGCTACTTCTCCTCACTGGAACCTTGCACCTGGCAAATACATCCAAAGGGAGTCTGTAAATGACATTCCAAGAAATGCTCATGTATGTTTAAGTCGCAGAATGGTCACAGTTATTTGATTATAATTTCAGAGTGGAACAGAACTGTAAATATTTCAGGCCTTGTCTACATGTAGCTGTGGTTCTTGCAAACAGGCAGTAAATGTCGCCGTTACGTCCTATTTGCTATATGTGGCCGGGCTTTTGTTTTTTTTCATCAAAATCAAAAGTTTCAAAACCCACGGCCAAAGTGGATAAACAATAAACAACAATAAATAAACGACGACGACAAGAGGGAGTCTATGCGGATTTAAATTAGCCGGTTACATGTAGATAAGGCCTCAGTCTGGAAAAACAACGTTGATCTTTAAACTTTCTGTTTCGTGACTCAGATTGGCCTTGATTAACTTAGTTTTGAAGTATATATTTGATGATAGTTTCGTTTCTGCTAGCTCATTTTTTAATTTCTTTGAAATATTTATTCAACATAGGGTTGCCACAAATAGTCGACAGTTGATTTTTAATTAGTGCACGTGCTTTCCCATCGTCAACTAGTCGCTTTAATTTATTTTTCGATTTACGCGTCATTTGCTCATTTCAGTCCCAGCGTGTTTTCCATTTCTGGAAGCGCGACAGGAAGTGTTTTGTGGTGAACTGTTTTTCCTCCCTCACCTTTTAACCCATATGCGAGAGCAAGAGGAAGAAAGAGATTGTTATTAATTATGGCAATGTTTTGATATGGCCTCATCTTGTGCTACTCCATACTGATGCTATGCTTATGGTTAAATCTCCTCCCTCCTTAGTCTATCGATCCAGGCCAGCAGTTCACCTGGGAGAATTCTAATATGGAAGTGAACAAGCCAAAGAACCGCTACGCTAACGTCATTGCCTACGACCATTCCAGGGTGGTGCTCACCTCCGTCGACGGTACGAGTAAAAACGTGGCGCGGCCGCCCTACAAGCGCCCGGGAAAATGTAAAGTGAAATCCTCTTGTGCTTCCCAGCGGTCCCAGGTAGCGACTACATCAACGCCAACTACATCGACGGCTACCGGAAGCAGAACGCCTACATCGCCACTCAGGGGCCGCTCCCCGAGACGCTCAGCGACTTCTGGAGGATGGTGTGGGAGCAGCGCTCCAGCACCATTGTCATGATGACGCGACTGGAAGAGAAGTCCAGGGTAAGCGCGGGCTAACGACTCCAGAGAAACATTCGGGGAAACTTTATAAGTTCAAACGAGACCAAAAAAGTTACAAATATTTTGGAAATATACTCAAAGTTTCGATGAAAAATGTAAAAAGTATGAGACGACAATGTTATCAAGTAGTGCAAAAATATTGTACAATAATGCACATACATTTGACCAAAATTACACCATGAAAAATTATTAGATTGAATTCATAGAAATCAGATATTGGAAAACATACAACATTTAAAAGTACCATAAATGATTGAAGCTGAAACAAAAATATTAAAACACGATTTAAAAAACATTTTATTAATAACACAAAGTATTCACTGAAAAAAAATGCATGAGAAATACTAAAATGTGAAGTATAAGATGAAAGACAAAAATCTACGTCTTTAAAATATTAGAAATCTTAGACATAAAACTGTAGAAATAAAGAAAAGAAAGTACAAATAAATAAATGTAAAGTACAACATTAGGAAAGAATGCACAAATATTGTTTGGAAAAATACAGCCAAACAGAACAAAATAAAACTGAATAGCAAAATACCCAAACATTGGCCAGTATAATTAACAAATATATATGACTATGATACAAACCATTCATTGAAGATTAAAAAGTATGAGATGAAAACTGAAAATAAGTAAATAAAAAACTCCTTTTTGGCCTTTTTCCACCTATCCAGTATATTCACTATCTATTGTTCAGACATGTCCGAACCATGTCAGTCTAGCCTCTCTGACGTTATCTCCAAAACATGTGCTGTCCGTCTGACGTATTAAATCCTGACCCTCGCCGTCTTGGTCACTCCCAAAAAGAACCTCGGCATCTTCATCTCAGCTACTTCCAGTTCAGTCTTCTTTCTTTTCCTCAATAGCGCTGTCTCCAGGCCAAACAGCATCTCTGACCTCACCGCAGTCTTGTACACCTTTCATTTTCCTCCTCTCATTCTAGCATGCCTGTACAGGGTTCTTCACCTCTTTTCCACACTCTCCATTTCTCTGGACTGTAGGCCCTAAATACTTAACATCCTCCACTCTCTTCATCCCTTTTCCCTGTATCTTCACTCTTCTACTTGAGTCCCTCTCATTCACACTTTATTTTGCTACGGCTAACCTTTATTCCTCGCTTTTCCAGGGCCAACCTCCACCACTCTAGCTTCTCCTTCACCTGTTCCCTACTCTCACTGCTGATCACAATGTCATCTGCAAACATCATAGTCCATGGAGATTGCTCTCTAACTTCCTCTGTCAGTCTGTCCATCACCATAGCAAACAAGAAGGCTCTCAGAGCTGATCCCTGATGCCGTCCCTACTCCACCTTGAACTTTTGTGTCACACCTACAGCACATCTCACCGCTGTCCCACTGTCCTCGTTTATGTCCTGCACTGTTCTAACGTAATTCTCCGCCACTGCAGACTTCCTCATACAATAGCACAATTCATCCCTGGGCAGTAGGCACCCTGTCATTTCTCCAGATTTACAAGGACACAATGCAGCTCTTTTTATTCAATATCCTCAAGGAAAATACTGCATCAGTAGTGCTCTTTTTTGCCATGAAACCACACTGTTGCTCACATTTGTTCACTTCTGTCCTTACCCTAGCTTCAACAACTCTTTTCCCATAACTTAATAGTATGCCTCATCAATTTTATTCTTGTAGTTATCACAACTGCACGTCTCCCTTGTTCTTAAAAACGGGCACCAGCACGCTTCTCCTCCGTTCCTCAGGCATCTTCTCTCTATCTAAGATAAAGGGTAGTTAAACAACCCGGTGAGGAACTCAAATGCTACCTCTCCTAGACACTTCCATAGCCCTCAGTGGCGGTCCTTGCGTTTCACACTTACGCCTTCAGTGATGTCCGACTGAAAAAAATAACTTAGAATAACAATACAATACAAAAAAAAAGATATCTTGTAAAAACGCAGCATGTTATAATGAATGACTGGAACCATGTAATGAAATACTCAACTAACGTTGCAACGTCGGCAAATTTGGCGGTTTCTGTTAATCCCGCTTCATAAAAAAGGTGTTGAACATAATTTAACCTTGGCGCGGTGCCTTTAATGAAATTGTCAGTTGATCCCTCAAATATACACTCCTGCAGTAGCTTCTGCATACAGCCCTTTCCTTTATTTGCCACCTACTTGCGCTCAGCTGGATTTGTCAGCCTGATCAAAGTCGGTTTGCAGACGCCATCGTTCCCAAAGTTTCTCTAAATCTGTTCCTGCTGCACCTGTCTGCCGGACGGATTTCCATAATAATGAGAATTACATTCTTCATTCATTACCACGACACACGCATAATACTAATATGTTTTTGCAGCCACCGTCGACTTTGCGGTTGGTGTTTATGCTCCCTGCTTTGCGTTTGGCCCTTGAGTCGACGGGAGGAAAGGGAGGGAAGAAAAAAAAAAAAAAAAAAAAAGAGTCTTTTAAGTTGGAGTTAAGAGGATTGTCACCCAACATTTGCCCGCTTCTAAAAATACAGCCAAACTATAAAACACACCAAAAAAATAATGTTGGGAAAGTTTTTCAAAATATACCCTTCACATAACAATCGGTTACAAGTTACAAGGAAGCCTTGAAGGAAGGAAAGTAATTACCCGCTCTTCCGTTCCATCCATCAGCATAAATAGAAATTCGGCGAGCGCCTTTGTCAGGTAAGCGCTCGACAGCAACATAACATCGTGTGTTTTAATTTAGCCACTCCCGAGGCCATCGCTCATTTAAGCAAATTGGCCGACACGCTTATGAAAACAGAGCTCACTCCGTCATACGTAAGCGCATCTTTATTGTGCGTTCAATCACGCCACGTGCCGCTCTCACCTTGCCACCGCTTTAAGAGGAAGCGGAATGTAAAGTCGATTTATCGCCGCCGTAAAAATTTTATTAGCGGTACGGGCAATATTTGACGTGACTAACAAGTCGCTAATCTGAGTCGTCATTTTAACGCACGACTATAAATACAAGTTGGGGAATTTCATTCAGCAAACTTAACTTGCAACTTAATTCACATTCCTTTTCATGATTACCAAATTGGAAAAATGCATATTAGAAAATGAATACCAACATTTTTCCTAAACACAAAACTGAATTTGATTGAAACTTGGAAAATACTAAAAATGGACCAAAATTTGGGGAGAATGAGACAAGATAAAACATACAAAAATAACAAAATTGAGACAAAAAATGTTTGTCTAAAATACTACACAAACTATTAAAATAAAAATAAAAAAATATTCAATTAGGAATGCAAAAAATACAATAAAATATTTAGTTAAAATTTAAAAAAAATACTAACATTCTGAGACAATACAAATATATTAGTCAAAATCAGTAAATAAGACAACAGACCTGAAATGAAAAAAAAATTGAGTAGAAGATGTAAAACAAAACAAAAAATGACAACATAAAACAATTGGAAGATCTAAAAGTATTCGACTAAGTACAAAGGATACTCAATAAAAACAAAAACAAAAAACAAATTAAAAAATAAAAATGATAGAAATAAAAAAAAATTATGATGTAAATTTATTAGGCACTAAAACTCTTAATGTAAAAAAAGAAAACAAAATTAGACTGCAATATTATTAGAATAAAAATTAAAATATTCAGTTGAACTAACAAAAGATACTCAATTAACATACAAAATTATTACATTTATATTTTGAAACAAAAATATTAGAAATTTTAATTTTGTAGGCATCGCTATCATGAATTGAGCCACCCAAAAAAAAAATCAAGAACCTCTCTGGTAAGACACAGGAAGTTGACCATTTTGGTTTGAACTGGCCAGTTCGGGTGTCCTTTGAAAAGCGAACAGGCCGGTTTCACTTATTCTAAAATTTGATTTGCGTGAATTTCTTTTTGCATGCGTGTGTTGGCTGCCCACGTCCACACACTGAGATTCTCATTCCAGTCCTGACTGCTAATCCATATGTTTGCACTGCAAGCAGGTCCCCATTACTCAGTGTGCTTTCCCCTGTAATGCAACCTGCCACCGGGCGGGAAATGAAATCATCTGAGAGTTGAGGATTTGACTGCATTATGTTTGTCTGTTTGTGGCATACGCCGCAAGAGACGGCCCCTCCAAATGTCAGCTCTGCGCCACGGTATTAATATGGCTGACCTACCAGTTTGTCCCTCTCGGGTTAAACCCGCTCGATAGCTATAGTTGCAGAAGTTGAAATATTCTCGCGTGGCCTCTTAAGAATTGATAGTTTACATTTTGATGTAAATTATAACGACGAGCATGCGACACGAACCATTTAATAAGGCAAGCGTGTTCATCTTGCACTAATAGTGCACGAATGCTAATCGTGAATGATATCCGGTTATTGTAGATGAATTTTCTTGGTGTCCAAAAATGAATCTCTGTAGAAGATGAGTAGTTATATACACTGACTTTAACTCATCTTCTACCTTCCTAGATAATTCAAAACAATCACCTCACTTTCAACCTGAGTAGATTATGGAAAAAAAATAAATAACTTACTGCTCTCCAATTTTCCAATTCCTATTCTCCAAGTTTCATGACAATGAATTGGGTATATAAAATAACCGCCTTCTTGAAATTGAAGAAATGATGTGTTCAGTGAATGAGAGATCTTACATTTTACATTTCTTATTCAAGTCCATTCGTAATTTTCTCTAGCTCTTGTCCTTAATACGTTCCCGGTTGAGCCGGAGACCATTCTAGCTGAATTTGCGCCAGCTACTTGTTATTCGGACAAACAAGCGTTCACGCTGTTCTTCACACCTTTGGACAGTCCTCGCCCAAGCTAAAATTTTGGAACGTGTGAGAACAGCGTGAACACCCAAAGCCCACACCCTTAGTCAGACATGTTAACCAGGAGTTTCAACGTGCCGTCCCTTCCCTTATTAAAGTCAATGAGAGGAATCGTGGTGTCCTCAGACTCCCCCCGTCCGCCGCAGTGCGACTCGGCTAAAAGCGGACATGACAAAGGCCTGCGAGCCACCTGACAATTAGCTCATTGGAAATGATCACAGGCTACTAAAAGACAAAGTGGCCTTTTGAAGTGCACTTCATAGACACACACACACACACATAGGCGAGGTGAGAGAGCGCATTCATGTTTTGGTGGATGCTGAGTCTTCAGCTTTTAATGAGACAGTGTGCCTCGCCTCTGATCCGACCCCTCTAATGTTCCCTCCTTGTTAATCAGCACCGCTCCACGCTCTCCCCTCAACGCCGCACTCTGTTCTGACAGCCCGCCTCTTCTTTCCTCTTCCCTCTCTCTCGACCCGCCAGGTGAAGTGTGACCAGTACTGGCCGGCGCGAGGAACCGAGACCTACGGGATGATCCAGGTCACCATGCTGGACACGGTGGAGTTGGCCACTTACAGCGTCCGCACTTTTGCACTCTACAAGGTATGCCGCTGAACTTGGGACATTTGGTTGGCAAAGCAAAGTTTGAAGTTGTCACTAAATAGGCATTTAAAACAGTAGGTTTTAAATCCCCATGGATTTAAAAGCAAACTTTTCATTTGAAGTATAAAATACTGGGCAGGCATGGGACACTAAGCGTGAGCTGCTGCGCAGAACACTGCAAGACCGACACATCTTCCTCTGAGAAAGCAGAGTCTAAAAACTCCTGGGTAGGCTAGTGCCTCTGGATTGGCAGACCTGGGTGGTGGTCTCCCTTTTCAAGAAGGGGAAGCGAAGGATGTGTTCCGATTTAAGTGGGATCACATTCCTCTGCCTCGCATGTTCAGGGGTGCTGGAGAGGAAGGCTTTGTCAGGGAGCCATACCTCGGATTCAGGAGAAGCAGAGTGGTGTTCGTCCGAGCCGTCCCCGTCTTGGGTACCCTTTGTCACCCGTTGTGTTAGTTTAAGTATCGCGGGGTCTTCTTCACAAGTGAGGGCTTAACAGGCGAGAGTTCAACAGGCGGATCGGTCTGTCACGCTAAAAAAGGAGCTGAGACCAAAGCTCTCGATACACCTGTTGATCTATGTTCCCTTCTTCACCTAAGATCATCAGCTGTGGCTCATGACCAAAAGAACGAGATCCCGGATACAAGCGGCCAACGTGGCTTTCCTTCGTAGAGTGTCCGGCCTCTTCCTTAGAGATAGGGTGAGAAGCTCATTCATCCGAGAGCGCCTCAGAGTCAAACCGCTGCTTCTCCCTGTTGAGAAGTTAGGATGCGCCCTGGACGATTCTGGACTCGCTGGAGACACTGGAGAGACTATGTCTCTTGGCTAGCCTGGGAACGCCTGGGGACAGTCCCCCCGAAAGAGCTGGATGAAGATCCTGGAGAGAAGGAAGTCTGGCCTTCTCTTGCAAAGCTGCTGCCCCTGGGACCCGACCCCAATAAGTGGTAGAAAATAGATGGATGGACGTTTTGATTGCTAGACTGGTTTACCTGACTAATTGATTTTTTTTTTCTTTTGTAACGAGTTGGCTATTGTTCGTTGGGGGAAAAAAAGTAATGAATTCAATTCTTTGTTTTGGATGACATTTAACTAATAGGCATGATGCAGCGTTTTTTTTTTCACCCTCTAATGCGCTTTTTTTCCCCAAAACGCAATTATCTGTACTAATTAAACACACTCTAGCTAGAGAATGTTCTTGGTTTCAATCAGCAACGAAAGACAATTCTCACGAAACTTTTTCCGAGGAACTGCGGGGGTTTAATTCAAAACGCCGCACCTTATCTCCACCTACAGCCATGTGGTGATCACAGCTCTAGGAGTGACTCCAATCGAGACCTTTGTGAGCAGCAGCGAGGAATATGTGACAATTAAACCGCTGGTGCTTTTCAAATGATTGTCGGGTAATGTCATTAAAGCGCTTTGACCTTTAACTGTCAGGCGCATTTCAACCCAGCTTGATAGGGCTTTCTTTACAATTACATTCAGCTTGAACTTCATCTCTGCAGAATGGTTCTAGTGAGAAGAGAGAGCTAAGGCAGTTTCAGTTCATGGCCTGGCCTGACCACGGCGTGCCCGAGTACCCCACTCCCATCCTGGCCTTCCTGAGACGCGTCAAGGCCTGCAACCCCCCGGATGCGGGGCCCATGGTGGTGCACTGCAGGTGGGAATCAGAACAAGCCAGCGTGCCTTGCAAAGTATATTTGGGGAAAGGTATTTCATAGTTTGTCAATACAGATGTAATTATCACGTGCACACGCTTGGTATAAATTATAACTCGACCGAGTCGGGTAATTGACTTCAATAATAGGGCGACTGAAAATATCCGCCTCGAAGCTGCACCGTTTTCTACATGGACGAAAGTCCAAAAAATAATAATAATAAATGAAAGAAAATTGCAAAATTTAGCCAGTAGAGGGCAGTCGAGCATAAAACATCCAGTCTGCTCATCGAGAAGAAGTACGGAAAGCTAGAAGACGATAAAGAGTAGTTCTATCCACTGATTTCAATGCTTGTGCAAATATGCGCTGTGGTGCAATAAAGTACTTCTGTCATCCAGCGCGGGTGTGGGCCGTACCGGCTGCTTCATCGTGATCGACGCCATGCTGGAACGCATGAAGCACGAAAAGTCAGTGGACATCTACGGCCACGTGACGTGCATGCGAGCCCAGCGCAACTACATGGTACAAACCGAGGACCAGTACATCTTCATCCATGAGGCGCTGCTGGAGGCGGCCACGTGCGGCAACACGGAGGTGCCGGCGCGCAACCTCTACGCACACATCCAGAAACTGACGCAGCCGCCGCCTGGTGAGACGGTCACCGCCATGGAGCTGGAGTTTAAGGTGAGCAATGGACACTATAGAGAATGATTACCACTTAAAAAAAAAAATGCTGTGCCGTGAGCAACTTTTATAGCTGGCATTCGCCGTTCTCTTCATGACATCACAATTGTGTCACCCTTGTTCTACTATCTTCTGCAAGACATACTCTGCTAGGCCGCCATCTACTGGAATCTGTCATAAAAGTGGTTGACAAACCTGAATTTCACAGATAAACATAGCGAGATCGTCTTCCACACCTTGTCAAAACATCCCTGATAAATGTATGTTTTGGAATCCAGTTGACAAATTAAACCAGAGATAGAATGTTTAGCGGCACCGATATTTGGCCTTTTAAAAATACCATCTGCCATTTTCAAAAGTAAAACAGAAGATAAAAGTCTAAAACTTGCCTAATTTCAGGGAACTGTTATTTTAGATTTTTTGAAAAACGTCATCGTACCCAGAAGGAAACAGGACACAAAAGTGGAAGAACATACACAAAATCCAGTTCAACCAAACATGACCATTATGACATGGTGACAAATACTGTAAATCAGTGGTCCCCAAGGTCCGTGGATCAGCTGGTACCGGACCGCGTGGGCTGCACCCTAAAAAATGTTTTGGAGATGATTTACTTTAACAGTTCATACGTTTGTGCTTGATTTTTGTTTTTTTGGCGCTGCCTCTGGCCGCTGTTGATATTACATACATAGTGAGAAGGAAGATGTGGTTTTTAATATAAATCTAAGGCGTTGAACGGTCCGTGGGGATAAAAAGGTTGAGGACCACTGCTGTAAATGACCATAGCAACTGATAATTGAATTGAAAGATTGTAACTATTTACTAGCAATGAGGTTTCATGACACACTGATGACACTCCAAATATTTTTGATGTCTGCGGTCAAAGACTTAAAAAACAAAACAAAACTGAACAATGAACATACTTTAGCTCCAGCTTTAGTAGCCGATTTAAATATTTATCGCACTTCTTTTGCTTCTTTTACTGAATATGAATTTTGGCTACAATTGGTGGTTGGCCTAAGTCTGTATATATATATATATATATATATATATATATATATATATATATATATATATATATATATATACACACACACACACACACACCGTCATCACAAGTACGCCGCCGATAAAATTCATACAAAACGACCTCTGTGCCTATATTGAAACAAACTACATAGACAGTTGGTGTTCAAGGTGACTCAAACACACGTGCAAACACACACCTGCTGTCCAATGTGATGTCATTACACAGTTTTTTCCTCCCAGCGTTGCCGCGCTGCCATTTGCCCCGGTGGTGACCATGATGCATTGTGTTTGAAGTGATAATAGCGCCGGCCAACAAAAAAATGGCTAGAGCGATTGTGTGGTGTTTGTGTGGTTTGAGGGTCACACAACACTCACAAACACTGCTGGCTGAGCATGCTAGTCCATCTGCTGTCTAAAGCAGTGCCAACTTGCTTGTGTCACACCTCATTGCGTGCGCTTTGTTTATAATATTTTCCTTAAAATAGTGCTTTGAAATGGACATGCGCTCATTAAAACATGAGAGCAACGCTCATATGCATCATATATACCGTTTGATTGCATAATCTAGTCATTCACAATAGCTGCTACGTTTTGCAATAAAAATAAAAACAACTTGAAAGCACCCAGTCCATGATCCACAGCACACATGGGAACAAGTGCGTGTGCAATCTACTGTAAGAGTGATAGGATGAATATCATAGCTCCTCTCACAAGTTATTGAGAACTGCCTGCCACCTTGTGCAATAGAAATTTTCATAATGACTAGACGTAACCTAGTCAGAAAAGTTCAATGATCATATAGTCTTTATACTTTACAGGCAAATATTGACAATCATGCAGCCATCTGGCGGCTAAGGCAGCTAGCGGCACAATTCAATCGAGGCCAAGTGTTATACAGATTCTTCAATTATTTGTACACTATTTAATGATGTAACCAATGTATTTTACAGTACTGTAATATAGAGTGATAGGTTTACCAAAAACATGGGCAGCATCCTGCATGTTTTCTATGCTGCCTTACCTAACACACCTGGTTCAAATGATAAGAATCAATTGCAAGCTCCTGCAGAGCTTGCTGATGACCTTATCATTTGAATCAGGTGTTTTGGGTAGAGGAACCTGGAAAACCTGAAGGACTCTGGCCCACGAGGACCGGAGCTGCAACAAGTCTTAACAGACGGATCAATTTCTTGTGTTGGTGCACCACCTGGTGGCCGAATGGCTGAAGGTATTTTTATGTTTTAAAACAGTGATTCGGTTATCAGTAGGTTTTGAGCACATGTAGCTTCCCCCCGAATAAAGAAACTAGCAAACATTAGCACAATCACGAAAATTAAAACGGATTAACAACTTTCCATAAATGATCATTTTAGGAAAATAAACTTAAACAATAACATAACAAATTAACTGACGAATAATATTTTGGCAGTTAAAACAAGTCTTGTATTAGACGTTTGAATTTTGCCTAGTCTGCTCATCAAGAAGAAGAACAGAAACATATTGACTTCATTGCAGCTAACAGGCAGCTTCACAAAATCTGACGCTTATTCATGGCATATTGTTACCGTGATGTCCCGCGTTACCTTCATGCCTACCACGAAGTGTTGCTTTGACATGCTCGGCGAATAAACGGGTACACGCGGCAGTTCAAAGTTCAAGTGCTTTGGTTGGGAAACTCAAGACCTTGTTTCATCCCTAATAAATATCTCTACTTGTTTTCATATCCTACGTGCCACCAGTCAAACATAACACAGACGTACGCAGTAGGAATGAAGGCAGAGTTTTACTATTTGACCCCTACTCAATGCCCTCTCAAATTGTTTTTGGCTCAGCGCCTGGCCAACTCCAAAGCCCACACGTCTCGCTTCATCAGCGCCAACCTGCCGTGCAACAAGTTCAAGAACCGCCTGGTGAACATCATGCCTTTTGAGTCCACGCGCGTCTGCCTGCAGCCCATCCGGGGCGTGGAGGGCTCCGACTACATCAACGCCAGCTGCATCGACGGCTACAGGTGCGCTTTCTTTCCCCGCTTTGTCTCCCGTCTGTTCCTCTTCCGTTTCTTTCCTCCGCTCCTTTACTGCATTTGCCCTTTCCTCCCTAGGATCCTCTTCATCCTTCTCGTCTTCCTTTTTCCTTCTTTAGTCTCGTTCTTTGCTCCTCCTCCCCTTTTCGGTCCTCGCCTCTGTCATGTTCCTTTGCTCCTTCCCCCTCTCAGATTTCCTCAGTGGCTCCTCTCCTCTCTTGCTCATCCCTTCATCCTCTTTTTTGCTCTCTAATTTTCCCATCTGTTATTCTCTCTTCTCTTCTCCCAAGGCTCTACAGCGCACAAGACCAATCTTTCGCACCCTTTTTTGGGGTTACTGCATGATCGCGCTGATACATAGTAGTCTTCCGTAATGGGCCTGCCGCACATCAGACGCCTCAAAGTTCACTCGCTGTGTGCTAGGATTACCTAACCCTTTCACTACCCATTCATTCATATATTAGTTGTTTTTAAGTCTCGGATACATGGAAAATTAGTTTAAAAAATTCCCCGCTTCCATACCCAACAAATACCTCCCCAAATGTCTACAATACATCATAATCAGTGTGATCTATAGCAACATACATATATAGCACATATTATCAATATGTTGTCACAGTACTAAATCATTAGTTCACGAGAAATTGTACAACACAACCTGGCTTGTTGTATATGAAAAAGTTGCTAGTAGCCATTCGAATGTATAGATAGGTGTGCAATGAACGCTGGGATGCCATTTCATCTTATTGCTACCGTTCCTATACCCACCGCGATTTTACAAAATGCTGTGGGACGCATAGTCACAACAGGAGTGAAAGGGTTAAAGGCATACATATTTTGCCATTTTCAGCATCAAAAAGTTAAAATTTTGTCTAAACTGAATTTGATCACTTTTTTTTTTTTTTTTTAAGTCATGCACCGTGCATTTTGCCACTTGGTGCTGACTGCAAATGACATCACATGTACTTAAGTAACAACCAATAACGGCTCAGCTTGCGAGCGATTGGACTTTGAGCACCGAGCAGGTTGTAAGGACAAGCTACCATGAATGACATCGTAGTTTTGTAACTGTAAATGGTGAAAAATAAATAAATAAAAAACAAGCGCGACTGTAATCAAGTGCTGTACAAATTGCTTGAAAGTACATTTTCTTCTTTGCTTTTTTTTGTCATCGCATGGTGCAGAGACAACAGAATTGGCCCCATGAAAACAAATATTGTACTGCAGCAGCACTCAACTAATATACAATAATCCCTCGCTATATTATGGTTCACTTAATTTACAATACAGCAGCTAGTTAACCGCACATCTCCTTTATAATGTAAACAATGTTAGCTAAATGAATATAGCCCGGCACAGTTAATGAGAAAGAATTGCCATCCATAACATGTGGTTTGGACCGAGGAAAGATCGAACGGCTGCTAGCATTCCGCAAATGGTAACAAAAAAAAAAAACAAAGAACTAGAATCGTATTCTTAGCACACCTGCCGGCAGTCTCAGTGTACACCGAGGCGGCTAATGCTATATTCAGGAAATAGCCGGTCATCAATGTGTTTTTCCACAGCACCTCTGACATCTCCTCTCATCCTTTCTCCATGATAGTTTTCTTCCATCTGTCCTTGTCTTTCCCTTTCCTCTTTTAATTCCTACCCTCCAAAGCAAAAAGGCTTATTCAATTAATGATTTTAATTGCGCATTTAAAAAAAAAAAAAAACGTTTTTGTCATACTCCTTTGGGAAAGTTTTTTTTGTGTGTTTGTTGAGCCAATCTAATCCGATCACAAATTTGCATTCCTTTTTTTCTGATATGTCATTTTAATTCGTGAAAGTGGTTTCATTAAATTATAGATTATAACTGCTGCCCTCCATTCCCCGTCCTCTCTTCTTCCTTCTTCTCATCCCGCTTTGATCTTTTGCTGTTTCTCTCTTCTGCTCCGTCCTCCCCATTCATCTCTTCAAATCTCCTCCCTCACATCCTCTCCTGCATCATTCTCCCTCACGGCAACGTCTCTCCTCGCTCGGCTGTCCTCTCTCCTCTTGCGACAATCTGTTGTTTCTTTATTTGTTTGCGGCGAAAAAAAGGCCCTCAGCACATTTTAATCTCCCGGTTCCACATTAGCGCTTCGCCTGCAGCGCCTTCATTAGCTGCTGTGTGTGTGTGTGTTGTCGCGTAACTCGCATGCACATACATGTGAGGCTGCTTGCATCCTACACACGCGTTTGCACACCTGCCCGTTTCCACTTGCGCTGCCATGGACTCGAGCGTGTCAGGTAGAGCTCGCTAGCCTCCGATTCCTGAGCGGCGCGTTGCTGCCACCCGCTGGCCGAGCGGGTAAGCGCATGCCGGTGGCGAGGTCAAAAAAGCTGAACTGATCAATAAGATAATGACATTATATGTACTCTAATTCATTTTTTTTTAATCCAATTGCATTTTTATGATATTATACAATGCAATTAGTAATTTTCAATGTTTTGGGCAAGACAACGCTAACGCTACTGGTGTTGCGCTTTCGTGCATATGTTCAGACAGCAGAAGGCCTACCTGGCCACGCAAGGCCCCCTGGCTGAGACCACCGAGGACTTCTGGAGAATGTTGTGGGAACACAACTCCACCATTGTCGTCATGCTCACCAAGCTGCGGGAAATGGGACGGGTGAGGCATAGTAACGCTATCAGAGCATCATGCTGCCATGTGCTCTTTACTGTGTTGAAATATAGTGCATCACACATTTTCTAACATTATGGTGACAAAAAAAAGAGTGGAAACACTTTTCTACGTACAATATCGTGGGTGTTTTTTGTTAAACGCCGTTGTCGCACAACAGGAGAAGTGCCACCAATACTGGCCGGCCGAGCGCTCGGCCCGCTACCAGTACTTCGTGGTGGACCCCATGGCCGAGTACAACATGCCGCAGTACATCCTGAGGGAATTCAAAGTGACGGACGCCCGCGACGGGCAGTCCCGGACCATCCGCCAGTTCCAGTTCACCGACTGGCCCGAGCAGGGCGTGCCCAAGACCGGCGAGGGCTTCATCGACTTCATCGGGCAGGTGCACAAGACCAAGGAGCAGTTCGGACAAGACGGACCCATCACTGTGCACTGCAGGTAAGAGCGGCGCCGCGAACATGGAAAAGGCGCCAAGAGTGAGGCTAAAGCTGCGCTTGGTGTTCCTCAGTGCCGGGGTGGGCCGCACCGGGGTCTTCATCACGCTCAGCATCGTGCTGGAGAGGATGAGGTACGAGGGCGTGGTGGACCTTTTCCAGACCGTCAAGACCCTTCGCACCCAGCGACCCGCCATGGTGCAGACCGAGGTGAGCGTCGTTAGGATGGGACGGGAAAATAACATGCCCGCGCAGTTTTTTCTTTTGGTTTTTTGGGCTCGCTGGGCCGCAAGTGCAATGGAATACGCGGCAGAATGTGCTGCATGACGGTAAAACATGCCACCAAAAATGGTGAGATCATCGTTCTTCCCAGAAGGAGGGTGGCAAATCGCTCTACTGCACAAACTGTTCCTCCCTCCCGGAGCAAGTCACGACTCCCGATGTAAACACAATGTTGTTCTGAAATCACATTCATTCGCCAATTCCACAGGGGGGGAAAAAAAATGATGGCGCCGACATTTTACTGCGCGATGCCTGTTGTCGGTGTCTAGTGCAGCCACTAGCATAAATTAACTAGCTAGCAGCACTCAAGGGCCCCTAAGAGCAGTCAGATCACTTTTCAGGAGAAATTTAACAGACGTCAATCAAAAGTAAAGTGCACTTTGATTCTGACATCCTGACACGGTCGCAGTTGCTGCTGATCATTTTTCTCCATGCCAGACTAAGTCAAACGTGTCTTCTGTGGGTCTGACATCACGTTTCTGAGCTGTCTAAAATCTCAGTTTAAAATGAGGGTTTTATTTTAAGTATTCTTTACTATTTATATTTTTTTGGTTTAGTGAAAAACAATTTTATATATACATTTTTTGCTCAAATATATTGCCCAACAGAAGCAGCACTACAGAAGAAAATCAGCATGCGATTATTACTTTCAAATCACTTCCATATTCTTTGCCTGCAGCGGGGTGAAGATGTTATGTGGCAGGTGACCGTCTTGGCTCTGTTTTTATTAAGATCATTTCTATGGCAGCTTGTTGTAGTCATTTTTTGAAGGGGGGGGGGGGGGGGGGGGGTCACTCAATAGCAAACTGGTAGGTGCAAGTTTTAGCTCAATGAACAAGTTGACGTCGCATTCTGTCCTAACACGGCGCAGTCCATTAAAATGAACCGGGAGGATTATTTTGGCGATTACAAGACTAGACATAAAAATGTGACCACTAGACATTTATCTTCACAAAATTGCTCCTTCAACCCCATGAATAACTTGACCTGGGACAATGGTGCGTTCAAGAGGATGCCATGAGTCATATGAAAATAAATCAAAAATTTGAGAAACAAAAAGACAGGAGCCATTCATTCATTTCTTGACACAAGGTCACTGTTTTGGGACGTGTACCATTTTCCTCATTTCTTGAGATTCGCCCTAATTGTTCCTCAAATCAAAAACGGAGGCCTCTATTCACCACACAGCTAGATTTTTTTAATTTCTTGAGACATCCACTATTACTTAAGACTCAGAATTGCTCTCTTGTTTTTTTTTCTTAAAGAGGGGGAAAAGTCATTTTGTGAGCCTAAAAGTGTGCCTCTATATGACAGGACCAGTACCAGCTGTGCTACCGGGCCGCTCTGGAGTACCTGGGGAGTTTCGACCACTATGCAACGTAACCCCAGGCGCCGAGGTCGGAGCCCTTCAGGAGTGTGCCAAGTGTCCCATCTCAGCCACCGTACGCCCCGAAAATAAGAAATATAAAAAAAGAATAACAACACCACTCAGCCCTGTTGCTGCAGGGAGAGGCGCAAAGGACGGAACCAACTATGGGACTTGTTTTCTTTTACCTTTTTATTTTGGTGCGCTTTTAAGTCTTGTACGGTTGACAGCGCCACCTGTCTCCCGTCTAGCGGTACCACCACTCGTTTTTACAACGGTTATTGTTTAGTCTACTTTTTTTAATCATTCTTTTTTTTTTTACATTGTGTCTTAACGCGGCTCCAGTGCTTTGTTTTCATAATCGCTACTTTTAAGATGTTTTTTTTTTTTTTTGTATTATCGTTTTAAAAAGGAGTAAAGAGGTACATTTTAGCACACGGACGCTAGATCCTAATCCCCTCCGGATCGGCAGTTTGTTTGGGGTTGTCGTCACGCTTTTGGGATATAGTTGAGGTGACGATGACAAAATAAAACAGCCTTTTCACTCGCTATTTCCTCAAGGACGAGCACAAAGCGGCCGAAGCTAAGCTAGGCCCGCAGACGATGACAACGACAGTGTGTGTACAGGAAAGCAAAGCACATGACTCTTTTTTTTTTTTTTTTTTCTGTTCTTCTGCGAAAAGGCCTTTGTACAGAATGGACCATTCCTCCTGAACGTGAAACACACAAACACAGTTGATCTTATTTTATACAGAAATAGAATTATATAAATTAAATATATATATATGATTATATATATGTACAATGATGCATAGGTGTACACACAGCTTGTTCTTGAGAGACGCCGTTTGCCGTATGTACTGTTCCATCACAAAAAAAAAAAAAAAATGGACATAATGCAGCACAAACCCCCTGTTGTTGCCACACACACATACACACCCACAGCAAGCACACACGCCTAGAGTGGCGGTGATGGGTGTATTGGAAGGGGGGGGGGCTACTTTGTTCATTTGAAAATCTTGTAAATGCATTGTGCTGTAGGGGTGCCACCTGTTGTACACACACAAACACGTCTGTTTTTCTATTTGTTCATAAAGAACTGGAATTTCAGAAGAAAACCTGTTAACGAATGAACACTCGAGTTGTAAAAATAAAAATAAAAAAGAAACAAACCTTGATGTTAATAAAGATACATAATTGGGGGTTTTTGTACAAAACTGATGACTTTGACTCCTTTATTGCATTGTTGTTTTTTTAAGTCAGGATAGTCTTTATACTGCTGCCTTGAATTCCAAATGAGTTTGGTGAGAATTTGCTAGTGCTAATTATCCAAATCAACTTTGGTTTTATTCCCTTCCTTATTCCCTCGCATTTGTAAATTATTTGGCGGCGATCAAGAGGGGAAAAACAATTGCTTGCTGTATTTTCTCAAATGACTACCTATTTCCAGAGAGGAAATGTGACATCTATTTTAGGGGAGGTCTTTCTTGTTTGTTTTTGTTCGTTTAAAAAAAAAAAAAAACCGGGCCACTGAGAACATGTTTTAACAAGAATAGATGACTGTGAGAAAATAAAAGGAGGCTTCTATTTTAGGGGTGGCATTCATTTGCCCAAGTGGCCACGGCACCTGATTACTTGTTTGGCCGCCGTCTATTGCTAAAGCATAAGCTGCTATTTCAGGACTTATGATGAGCTACTAAAGTAAAAGGAGGCGGTATACAGTATTTGTTCAAATGGTCAGTGGGGAAAGGGGGGGGGGGGGGGGGGCATTATTTTGTTCAAGTCAACAATATTCAGGAAAAGCGTCTGAGGGTTTTTTTTGTTTGTTTCTCTCCAACCTGCTTGCTCCCTTTTGAGAACCTTCACCCACTTTTTGTTACTTTTATTTTTAAAGTTTCATAAAATGTCACATGTTTTCATTTTGAATTGGGTCCATTTTTTAAAATGTATCGTCTGGATTGCTTGAAACATATACTAGGGCTGTCAAAGTTAGTGTCAACTTTGGAGATTAAAAAAAAAAGAAACCCTCAGTTCTATTTACTTCCTGTGGCTGCTGAACAAACTTGCTAACTTACCGACGGACTAAAATAGATGTTTGTGTCTTTTTACTGTATTTCAAAAGGTTGTTTGACTTTGCTCACTTGGGAAATACTCTCTCTCTCTCTCTCTCTCTCTCTCTCTCTCTCTCTCTCTCTCTCTCTCTCTCTCTCTCTCTCTCTCTATATATATATATATATATATATATATATATATATGGAGTAAGTGATCGTGAGGAGTAAAGGGGGGCTTGACGTACACACCTTTGGAGGGGCGGGGTCAGGTGTTGAATCCACGTCTCGCTAAACAGGTACTCAGTAAATTCACATGTAGCTGCCACCGTCAAACAGCAGATGGCGCCATTCAGCTGTATTTCATCTCGTGGCTGCCTGATAAAAAAAAAAAAAAAACATCTCCTTACATGCCTGTAAACACCCCGAACCTGTCACACAAATGCCCTCTGTTGACTTCACAGTGAACTCTTCTGTCTGGCAGCAAATTGCCTTGTATATTTTCGTCCTTTGGCTTACCTTGAAACCGCACCCAAGAAAACAAAAAAAGGCCTCATTGTTCCTCCTCCCGATCACTTGTGTTTAGACTGAGACGTCGTCCTTGTGTGAGAGGGAAGGTAGGTGCTGGCGCTTTAATTGCAGCCGCTAATGACACGTGGGCTGGAGTGTTTATGTGCACGCTGATTGAAGGCCTCCTTGAAATTCCCGCCAGAATCTAAACAAGGAGCAGCGTGCTTGTTTGCACAAATGTTGGACGGCTTTTCCCTCTCGTTTTGTATAGGGCGCATGTCACGTCGATGTAATCCAAGCTGCGGCCCCGTGTGTATGCATTCAAGCGTTTCGCTTGTATTGTCTCGCCTCAACTTGATTTAGGGATTAGCAGCAGCTGCTGCTCTTTTTTTTTTCTTTTTTTCTTAAGAGAGAAAGCCCTCCAACATCTGTGAGCAATATGAGAGACCCTTCTAGCGGACGATTCCTTCTCGAGGCCTGAAAAGCGGCGGCATGGCCGATCCAGTGCCAGGAAGCGGGCCTCGTGTCAAACAGGGCCGAGGGATGTCGAGTGATGTCAAGTTTGTGCGTGTTATGGGAGCGTTGAAGGCTTCTGACCGCAGGCTCACAGGTACAGCTCAGCTTTGACAAGTTCGAGTTAATCCAACCTAGCCAGTGTGGTTGGAAACCAACGACGATGTGATTGTGTTCGCTTGCAAAATTTGGATGACAACAAGCTACTACTAAAAAATAAAACAAGATCAATCGACCAGAAGACTGCTGAAAGATTTTCCAAGCAGACTTCCGTTTTACTGAGGCATAGTATCGGGCAGGGTGAGAATTGAGAAGGAAAAAAATATATATTGATCCCAAGATATTGATAAAATCATGACTAAAGAAAAATGACCAAGTAAGGTAAATAAAAAAATGCCCATGTATAGAAAGCCATTTTTCTCCCCAAATGAAACCACATTACATTTAAAGTCTTTTTTTTTTTTTTAAATAAAACAACCATGTAAAAATCATGTATGAGGTGATTGCATCTTCCCCTCCAAAACTGGTCAGAGCATAAGATGTTTATCTTTAAAAAAGACAAATAAAAAAAAAATACAACATTTTTAAATACACCATGTATGGAATTGCTTTTGTGGTTTATTCTTGAGGAAGACATCAAGTTTAAAAGACAATGTATAATAAGCAGGAGGGTGTATAGGGGATCAAATAGTAAACCGTGGCTTTTTTTTTTTTCATAAAAAAGACCATGATGGTAAGCCATTAATTTTTGGAAAAAAAAAAGACATGGATAGTAAGCTGTTTTTTTTTTTTAATTAACCATATCAAATTAATTTTACATTTTATTTCTAAAGACCGTGTGTAGTAAGTATGTTTTGTGTATTTTGTTAAAAAACAATACGACAGTATTGCAGTAAGCCCCTCCAGAAAAGCACCATGTTCCTTAAGGTGTTTATTTTATGCATTTTATGTATAATAAGTTTATGTGTAATAAGTTTTTTTTTTTCTCAAATAAACCAACCATGTAAAGCGAGCCTTTTATTTTAAAAAATCATGTAAAAGTAAGTACTTAAGAAGATTGAAAAAAAAAGTGTGGTAAAGACCAATTATAACGACCATTTATAGTGAGGCATTTATTTTTAATGACCATGTGTAAAAAAAAAAAAAACATGTCAAGTAAGCCACGTTTAAGGCTGTTTTGTTTGTTGGCTTCTTTCTTTAAATCAACACTTACCATTAGGAGTTTTTTAACCAACGTGTAAAGTAAGTAGGCAACTTAGACTCTGAACTGAACTCTGACAATAATAACATAATAAATCGTTTGAGATGTTGATTAGTGTAAATAAGAACTGAAGAAACGACGACACTAACAATCCACTCTTGTCATAAATTTATTGTCAGTCTGTTTGGGCAGGAAATCAAGAGACTATTGAAGTATGGCGCCCTCTGCTGCTTGCTATTTGGTTGTGAAGTCTGCTTTACCTGCTACCTTTCCCCCCAAGACGTGTTTTTATGGGTAGTATTAACCCCGATTAATCAATTAAATTGATCATACCAGTCTAGTGCCTCCTTAGAGAGATCAATTTGGTTTATTGCTAATAAAATAATAACCATTATTAAAAGTATTAAAAGTTTCAATCATTTATGAACTTTACCACAGCCCATTTATGCAGCATTATTTGCATTACCATTGCTTCACATGTTGGAGCTTTAGTCTTAAAACAGTCTCATCGATTGGTCAGACCTGTCCAGTTACTTCTTTGGATAAGCTGAACTGGATCATTCAGGTTCGACTCTAGGAAGCGCATATAGTGTACCAAAAACTCATTCATTTAATTTGCAACGACAGCCCAGTTTAGGCAGTCAAGCAGTTGTGCCTTTTATGTCATGAACTCTACGGTTTCAAGGTGCAACCCCGGGATCGGTCATTCTTAAAACCAACTGATGAACTAAAACGACCTGACGAGTGGCTTCTTTCCAACGTTGTCCTAAATCATCGCCTGGCAGCTTGACTTTTTGACCGATTGATTACCTCGGCTCCCGACGGCAAGGTTGAACGACAGAACGAGGACCTCCGCCATGCACGCAAGTGAACATTTCTGGAGCCTCTCGTAAACTTCTAGTGTTGGGAGGGATTCCCGCACCCTGATGCTGCCTGGCCACAGGCTACACCAAGTGACTCATCAAGCAGTCTGGCGAACCATCACAAATGTTTAGACCTGGAGATGATTGTTTATCAGCTTCCCTGCCAACCTAGCTACACAAAAACAACACGCGACCACCTGCAAATCCCTCCGAAAAAAATCGGATGACAATTTTTTCAAAGTAAATGGTGGATCCACATACCTAACGAGGTGCACGTGTTCTGACTCGAAAATAAATGTTCTGTAGGAGTGCGGGGAAATAACGTTTAGAAAGTTTGATCCAATAAAATCCAAAACATATCTCATGGCAATGCATAAAACGATGAGATGCCCCAAACCCATCGATTTGTTTCTGATTTTCTTGAAATGAAACGAAACATCTTGAAGCACTAGTATGAGGGGACAATTTGGGGGGGTCTGTCAAGACTCTCGCGGAGAGGGACGCCTTAAAAAAAGGAGTAGCACCAGACCTGTCCAAGTGTAAGAGTAAAAAGAAAAAAATAAGGCTTGGCATGGATTCTTTGATGGTCATTTCCCCTTGTACTCGCAAGATAATAAGATCAATTTTCTAGAAGGTTTGAGTGTTCAGTCCGCCTTTGACGCTAGAATGAATTCCAATACCCCGATGCCACTGATCCCTGTAAAGGATGCTTTGTCCAGAGGCCATGCAAGCTTGCATACGTGGAGATTTTGTTAATTGGGAGGTTTATTTTGGGAGGTTAAATAGGTGAGTCCATCACCAATGGTAATGTGAGCCCAGACACCCTCAAGGCCTTTGCCTAATTATTCACTTGACTTGAAAGTAAAGGTTTCATGGGTCTAACCGCTTTGTCTACAAAAGTTAAGGTGCAGTGAAAGACTTTACAGAAATTTGAGTCCATCACAAATTAGCGGTGTGTCTCCTTGCCTTCTTCTTCAGCCAACTTAAATCAAATTCTTATAGAACGGAGAGGAGCGAGCTAAATTAAATCCATGATGAATTGAGAAACATAAAAAAAAGCGAGATGCTCCTGACCCATCCATGCGTTTACATCTTTGATCTCCTGAGGTGACGGGCAAAATTTCTGGAAGGCTTTGAAGAAATTCCAAAACACCCACGCCGCCAACCCTCAGAAGTTGAGGCCGGAGGCCACTCAAGGTGACTCTTGGGCCAGTCTGGCGGCCTATCACCAAAGTTTAGACGCGGAGATTGCTGTTTATCGGCTTCCCGGCCCACCTGTTTGCGGATCTTCTTCGGGGCCGTTTATTTTCTTACAAACAAAACACCCGACCATCTGCGCCCCGAAATACGCCAGCCTTGAGGCGCTTTCGTTGGCAGATTCCATTATCACGGAATACCTCCGCTGTGATAATTTCATCTAAGTGGGTTTAGGCCTGTCTTAGCGGCGTTAAAACCCAGTGCGAACTTTCCTAATTCCCCTTAAAAGATTGCGGCGGACCCCGCGGACCCCTCCTTCTCCCGGCCCGACTCTCGCAGAGCAGAAGGTGAACGTAAAGCCCTCGCTCGCGCCGGGCCAAAGCATCCTCTAGGAGCCGCGGCCTCCAGAGAGATTATCGTGTCGGGGGTAATCCGAGGAGGAGGAGGAGGAGGAGCAACAGTTGGAGCGGTCGGGGGGGGGGGGAGGCGAGCAAAGGCAGGCGGGAGAAGCTCGCCGCCGCACTTCCACCATCTCGCAGCCGCAGACGAGATGCCCGTGGCCACGAGCTTCCAAACTTTGACTTCCCGCGCCCGTCCGCTCGGAGAGCTATGAAAGTCCCGGGAATGCGGATTTGGATCTTGGAGCGCGAGTGACAAACCAGAAAAAGAGGCTCAAAGGGCACAAATCAAGTCCGGGCGGCTCCCTCTCCGGAGGGCGCAGCAGAGTCGGGATGCGCGTTCCGCAGCCGTCGAGGCGGTGATGGACTTTCCTGGCGGAAGACAAACGCCACACAGCTAAATCTGGATTAGCCGGCCCGAACGGTAAGGACGCCGCATCTCCTTTTGTCGGCCTTAAGCCGGTCCGGCTTATGGTCGAGGCGTTTAGGTGTTGCGCCCTGGCGCGTGCCGGGATTAATTGCGGTCGGAAACTTCCGCGCTCAGATCGCCGCTTGATACGGGTTACCGCTGATGCCGTTCTTCGTTTTCTAAAGATGATGCCGATTGGCGCCGTACCGTTTCTGGTCGGTCGCGTGCGTGTGTGCCATTCATGGGATTGCCACCAAGCCAATGAAGTGATGAAACAAAAAACTTAAATTGTGCAAAACGGTATTAAATATGTTTTTAATCCTTTAAAATGATAGGAGGATTCCTGTCATTTTAAAGAGCAAAATATTTGGGGGAAAAAAAGATCCACAAATTGCACATAAATAACAAATATTATTTCAAGCAGATATTTGAGAATTAAATGATAACTATATGACCGTTTCATTTTCATTCATTCTGGGAACTCATTCCACAGAACAAAGATGAGATGATTTTTTTTTTTTTTAACATTAAGAAGGGCTGTTGGCTCCAGAAGTTCGTGGAACTCATTCAACACGTGAAAATAAGCATTTTTTTTTTTTTTTAATAATTAAAAGGGCTGTTGACTTTTAATATAATTAATATTTTTTAAAATCTAATAAATATTAAATAATGTACGATAAAGTAACGCAAGTTCATTATAACTTAATGAAAGTACTTTATTGTAGACATTTATTTTAATCTCGCTCTCTCACTCTCTCTCTCTCGCTCTCTCAGCATTAGGGTTACATCGATATACAAAGATATGCAAAGTAGTTATATGGGAGAGGCTTGGGAGTGGGGGTTAATTACTGGATGTTTATCACTAAACTGGTAAAATAACATGAAAATTATCAATGACATTAAATGGTACGTATTCACAAATAAACATTGTGAAACAAAGGCGTGAAAATGTTTGATCGAATGTCAACGCACTCATCCGCGACTAATAACGGCTTTTCCGACCACTAGTGAATCACACAGCTGACTGATAAGTTCACGTGTGAGAAAAAGCAGAGGGAGGGCGCGAATGCTTCTCTGCCTCTGCGTCTGCAGAAGCATGTTTTTTTTTTTTTTTTTTTAAGATACCGTGTAAGCAAAATGTCATCATATTTCCTACGCTTGCGCCTGCCCGTGCATGCACGTATCCGTGAGCGCTGCTCGGTGGGGCAGTTCAATCCGTCCTAAGTCAGTCTGCGGGATTTGCGCATCCAAAGCACTTTTCCATGCTAGTTTTGCAATAAAAGCAGCATTTGCCTCGGTTTGTGTGGAACTTTAGCTAACAAGCACCAGCCGTGTTCTAATGATCCCGCTGACTCAAGCGCTCAGCTTAATTTAGAACAGTCAATCCAGCCCGAAATATCCACTTTATTTGAAGGCCTTGCCTCGCTGCCAAAGTGGGTGGCTGCGGACCCGTCGCCGCCTTTTTCTCCTCGTCTTCAAGACCCGTGAAGGCGCTCGCTTGCCAAGACTTTGGAAAGTCTTTTAGAAAGGTGAGGTTACGATGACTTTTTTCAGGATGGCAAAAAGCTGACGAGGGAACGAGTAGGGATGCGACCAAGCTCTTCAGACTTGACAATAAAAGTAAATTCGAATGATAAAGAGCCAAGCCACTCTGTCCTTAGGTAGAAAAGTAGACTGTCACAAATGCTGATTTAGCCCCAGAATGAGCATAAGAAAGCTTGTGTTCTCATGCACCAGGCCCGTCTAGGCGCCTGCTACCTTGTTTCTCCAAACTTGAAAACTACTTGGACAATTAAAACAAAAAACACCTTCAGGCAGGTTAGAAAAAAATCGAATGAAATTAAATAGCCTTGTTGCTCTGGAGCCGTCGTGGAGCTCGCTTCCGCATTTCATCAGACCTGTTGAGATGCTGACCTTGCTGTTCTCTAGATCCGTTGAGGTGCTTCCTCCAAAGATTTGAAAAGTATTGCAGAAATATAAAGAACCAACAAACTTTGGCTCCAGACCAGACATAGTGCTCACTTTCTTGTGCCTGTGCGCCCGTTGAGTAGACTTGAACAGAAAAGTCCTCTGCGGAGGCACTTGCTTCCTTGTTCTCCTGACTTGAAGCATGTTTTTTTCAAGGTTGGAAGCATGAAGATGTACTAAAGTGACAGACGGCTCCACACCCATCAAGGGGTTGGCATGTCTGTTCTCCAGACCCGTTAAGGGGCTTAGTTGCTCGTATTTTGGATCCCCCAAGATTTTGGAGCAAAAAAAAGGCGACAATTTCATTTCATATTGCCTCCTTGCTCTCCTAAATTGGGGCGAAGAAGGTCAACTTCATCAACAAGGTATGGAAAGTTGAATTCATCAGAATAGTGAGTCATCCCAGACCTGTTGAGGCATCCATTTCCTCATTCACCTGACTTGAAAAACCCATTCGGAAAGCTGAGTCCGATTTTGGGAGGCTGAAAGATTGTTATATGTGTCACAAATAGTGATGGTTTTCCAGACCTGTCAAAGCATCTCCCGCTTAAAATTGCTTTGCAGGCTGATACATCCCAGCAAATGATCCGCTTTCCGAGCCGACTCTCACAGCCGCGCTCCGGCTTTCATTTCAGCACCAAATGTCCAATTAGAACGGCCAACCTTGGCTCGGCATACCCGCACTTATTGGAGTGCCTCTCCAGACCGCGAATGTGAATTCAAAGGTCTCGCAAGAAAGGAGTTGCTGCTCTACTGCTGACTTGAAGCTGTCTGCTGGATTAACACACATGCACACACGCACGCACAAAGTGCATCTAAAGGAACTGGTCCCTTCAGCCAGGTGTTCACCCACGTGACAGCAGATAAAGCCGACTGCAGGCATTAGCGCTAATCCCGCCCTGATCTTTGGAATATGTCCCTGTTACCTCTGCGAGCACTCCTCTCCCGGCCCACCTGCCGCTGACTCGGGAGGCCAAAGGCAAGACCACGCCCCCCCCCCCCCAACGACACACAGTAGGTGCCGACGTCCCGTCTCGTTTGTTTACGGCGCCATTGCGGTCTTGACGACGGGCCGAATTGCGCGGCGCCTTCAAACCCGACGCCTCGGCGGGTCTCATATCAAGAGCCATTATGTAAAGTGGATTACCAGGTGTTATGCGACGGGGAGCGTGCGGCGACTGACTTTGTGGTCACGTCACATGACCCGGGGAGGTCACCGTCGTAAAACGAGCCGCTATCTCCGTCGCACAAAGATTCGCTTCATACCCGGCCTTCAGAAGCGTCTTGATGTCACATCGGTGCCTCATCTTCCCCCGGGCGGCTCGGCACCGACTCAAATATTTCTCGTTTATCGCGTGCCCTCGGATAATGAAATCTTTGAGCGCCCCCGACAAGAGCCCGGTTGAGAGGGTCCTTTTTTCAGGATGCCCAAAACGTCTCATGCATCAGGAATGGCGGTAAAACGTCAAAAGAAAAGGGCGGCTACGGAAGTCGCGTGTGAGCGCCGAGACGTGCAGTCACGGAGCCAGAATACAGACCAAAGATATGAATCCACGACTTTATTTAGGTTTGCGCGCTCGATTCACGTTTCGGTGCACTTGTAAGTGATGTGTTGAAACGCATGACTTGAGGGGAGGATAAAGTTCATTTGGAACTGGAGGACTGACAGATAAAAAAAAAAAATCCTTCTGGATGTGTTTGTTTTTAATGCCGACAAATTTGTTTTCGCGCATTTATTTTGAAATCCCTACTTTAATGTGTTTAAGGTCTCGCTATTTGAAATATTTCTTTTACTATATAAAATGGCGAGAGACCGGCCATCAGTTCAGGGTCTGCACCCTTTTTCACCCAAAGAATAGGCACTTGCATCACCACCCTCAAGATGATCAACGGCTCAGAAAATGAATGAGAAATGAATGAAACCATTTAATAAATAAAATAGCAAAAATATGTATTTGTCATCATTATCAGTCTTTCTACGGTAATGATAAAAATCTTTTTTTTTTAACTTGTGCAATGGGATATTTTTTTAAATGGAGCTTAATTTTTTTTCCATTTATTTCAGTCTGATAAGTTTAAAATATAAATTTTCTGTGAGAATTCAAAGAACAAAAAAAAATACTCACCAAAATTAATTTAAATACTATATAATGAATTATCCATTTAAATTTCCTGTGCTAAAATAAATACAAATACCTGTACCAATATTTTTGTTTTGAATGCAATAAAATCAATAAAAAAATAATATACTCAAAATAAAAAGATTAAGAAATTAAGTATTTATTAAAAACGCCTATTTAAAGCATAGTATATCAGTAAATATTTGTATTTCATATATTAATTCTCACTTCTTACGAAAGTAAAATGTATACAATTAATATATATCATATTGTTATGCATAATGGCCCAAAATATTGGTTGTTTTGGTTGTTTATGCCCACATTCCCAAAAACATGCATGGGAGGTATATTTTCAGACAGTTCACTTAGGTGTGAGTGTGAATGCTCATTGACACATTGTACCTCATCTACTGCCCCAAGACGGCTGGGATAAACACCAGCAAGCCTATGACCCTTGTGAAGACAAGCGGTTAAGATGGATGGATGGATGGATGGATGGATGGATGGATGGATGGATGGATGGATGGATGGATGGATGGATGGATGGATGGATGCGGGATAAGTGATAACATGAAAGAACTCTGACTGGATGCTAAATAAAATTTTGATCTTCCTGTGACAGTGAAACCCTAATTTAAACGCTTAGCAGGCTGCCAGTGAAAACATCGCGTTGTAAAAGTGTGAAAAATACTTTTTGTTTGTTTGACATTTGTATTGAACTAACATGGTGAGGATGGTATTAGCATTCTAATCATTCTTGGCTGAGATTTCACAGCCTGCCTCAAACATGCAAAAATGATCCTCGGAGACTATCTGTGGCTGCACACATGTGCTCCTTAGCTAGACGCGCACACGAAATGTGCTCTTTTCTCCACATTTTCTTGCGTTTGTTTAGTTTCGAAGGCCTCGTCGGCCTCTCTTATTTCTGTTTGCCGATGACTTTTCCTGCTGCTTCCTCCCCTTCTCCCGGGGCTCCTTCTTCCTCATCCGTCCTCAACCTCCTGGCCGGTTGGCGCGCTGGCAAACATCAGCGCCGGTTCCCTGGAAGCCGAGCGCTCATCCGTGACATTGTGTGTCCGCTCTCGTTCCGCAGAAAAATGTTTAAGATAAACCCGCTTGCAGGTTAGCATTGTAACATGCAACCAATGGCGTTGCACAAAGCGACCAAAACAAGGTGGTACCTCAAGATAAAAGGTTCCTGAGGAATTTAACATATGAGCTGGAATTCAGACGATTTTTTTTTCTTTGACTTCCGCGCGCAAACATGACATTCAAGTGCAGGGATGCAAACTACAACACAAACTATATTTAACTACAACACAAACGAGAGCACAACACATCTAGACGATTAATCTAACATTCATAAGCCTATGTTATTTATATTTGTGTGAGGATTTTAGATTTGTGACTAAATGGCTCACCAGGTTGAATTAATTGCAGCATCGAATTAATAAATAAAGTACAAACTGCTTAATACTTTGTATTCTATTGTCACACGGATGTCAAACTCTAGGCCCGGGGGCCAAATCTGGCCCTCCACGTCATTTTATGTGGCCAGCAAAAGCAAATCATGTCAATTTCCAGGACCCTTGCTCAACTGAGTTTTAACTTGAGATTTTGTAATATATTTTGGTTTGGTTTGTTACAGTAACCTCAACAATCAACAAACTGTTCAAAACTACTAAGCCATCAATTTGTTGTGGACGGTAAAATACTTTGAGACCATTTAAAATTGACTTGGTTTCCTCATCATGTTGGCGCAATGAGGGAAAATGTAGCTACAGAATGGCTCGCAACAAAAATGAGTTTGACACGCCGGTCTATCATGTTATCACTAATAGTAAAACTGCCGACTTGTTTATTGGTTTGATCATGTGACAAAACACCCATTTACCTTAGCGCTTACAGTCAAGCAAATGAATTTGGGGGGTAATTCAATGAAAGTTTCTTGCTTATTAAATGAAAGAACAAAAATACAATTCGATGCATTTTAACATTTCATTTTTTGTTTAGAACCCACGAATTATGACATGCATTTGAACTATAATCTGCAGGCCTGCTCAATTAGCATCAAAGCTAGCGCAAACGCAACATGACCAGTTTGGGTTTGTTCAGCCGAAAGACAGACCGCACCTCCGAAAAACAGGTGCTCCTAGATCACCAAAGCAACAACAACGATGCTATTCTCCTCATTACACACCAGCGTGGTATTAGCATCATTCGTAAGGCGAAACATTATTTACATACTCTTGCTTTAATGGCAAACTTTTGCATGTATGTGCTCCACAGACATGTGTGAACACAATCCAGTCTGGCAAAACACTTTAAGGGCCAGTCTGGATTTGCTGTTAGACACTGACAGACAGTTACTTATTTCCGGCTCGGGGGAAATGATTTTTATTTTTGCAAGTGACGCGTTAAGAAAAATGTGTAGGTATAAGTGTAAAACAGTTAAAGTTGAGCTAAACCCATTAGTCAAAGTTTGTTGTAACCCTAACCCTAAAAGATCAGTTTGCTTGCGCGGTGAGTTTAGAATAATTATAATAACAATAATAATGATCATTTCCTTTTACATGTTTATGTACTGTTGAATATTATGAGGCCTTGGGGTGTAAAGGTTTACGTAACATTCAATCAACCTGCCTACACTCATGCTGCATTCTCAGGTGTCCAAGTGAGAGTGAGAAAGACACCAGGAGGAAGAAGTGCAATTAGGGAATCGCGTTCTACAAACTCTATTAATTAAAACCACACACTGGTGTTAATGCATTCTTTTGTTTCGAGTGCCGATTGACATTTTTCTTCTTCTCTTGCCAGCGTCTCAATGCTCCTCCACGCTCTAAGATGAAGTTATGGAAAAGTGCTACTTTTGCCTTCATGCTCTGTGGCGCCGCCCTGTCTATCATCCTCGTTAGAAACATGGCCACTCCCGCCGGACCCCCAAAGGCAAAGGGCAAACACCAAGCCTCATCTTCCTCATCGACCTCATCCTCATTGTCCTCGCGACATCCATCATTCTCAGGAACGCCATCCTCCTCACCGGCGGCCATCTGGACCCGGGCTCTTCGTAGGAGGACGCGCTCAGCAGACAACTTGAACTCGCTGCTCTCCGAATGTAAGACCCACCTTCGTCGCCGTCATCGTTATCATGCTGCGAACTGCTAGACGAGCGTAAAATGTTAAAGCCCTATCAGAACCCGGGCTCCTGATACTTCATCATAATTTGGTGCATTTGATTAGAAGCCAGGCGTGGTCCAGAAAACCCAATTCACCCTCACATTCACACGAGGACAATTCCGAGCTTTCAATTGACCTATTTGGCCTGTTTTTTGCGACGACGGAAGAAGCTTTAAATCAAGAACAACCCCGAATAAAAACTCATATCCTTACCTTAACCTAGCCTAACCCCGAAACCAAATCAACATGTAAAAGCTATAGTACATGACATCACGCTACAAGCAGTCGCCGCAGCACGTTCCAGCAGGTTTTAATGTCTCGCAATAATCTGCAGGCAATTAACGCCTCATATTTTGCAGCTTATGTTACCTTCGCTAACTTGTACACAAGTTATTTAAAATGCTTTCGCACTGCAGGGTACAACCAATTTAAATCTGTCAACGTCAAGATGGCAGTCGACGCAAATATGTGGTCGCAAATGGTCGAACCTGGCTACAAGTGGTGCTGTACCAGTGTAAAGAAAGTCAAAAATGTAAATAGTCCAAATTGAAGTGTTAGAGTCGATTGGAGACCTAACTGTTCCTAATCCTTACCCAGAAAGCCATTGAACCCTAAACGTGAACCCTGTAAAATAAACGGAGTCAAATTTCTAAAGCCAACGTCAAAACCAAATCCACACACGCAATACTCGACTCCAAACCCGAGCACATGGTCCCAACTCTGAAGTCATACTCAAATTGTCCTGAACCCATTCAAATCCTTCCAAAATCACAATTCCTAAATTGAGGCGTTAACGGTAAGACTAGTCCAAATTAACCCCAACTACAAATCTGAAACCCCGACTCAAACCCAAAACTTATTTCAACCCAAACCTGACTAGAATGCGCCATATCTAATCCATTACACGTATGTACCTAACATTCATTTTCTTTACAGTACTTGCATATTTTTGTCAGAACCAACACTTGTTTTAACCTGTTACACTGAGCTACTACAAATTCTACCTGCTACTTATTTGCATGGAAACCTTGTCACGTGTATTTTTTTTTTGTGTGTAAAACAGAAGTCTGTCGCATGACTTCTGCAATCCCACATAACCGCTAGCAATGTATGACACCATTATCATTCAAAAATGATATGGATCTAGGCAGTCACACAGAACTGCACAAAAAGTTCTCAGTAGCTCAACACAGAAGCAAAATGTTCAAAATGATTTATATACCTGACACGGAAGAAACAATGGAATGCTTCTTCAGCACACACATCCTAAAAGTGTCTTAACGTCGATTTCAGGATATACAAACAGAGAGAAAGTCATTTCTGCCTGGTGAGCGCATTGTGATGATTCACATGTTTAAACAGTTATGGCCATACAATTTCTTATGGTTGAATTTGCCTTCATTCATTGGACATGAGAAATGCTACTGTCTTATCAGGCTTGAGGTTAGGTAATAGTACTCCTACTTGAAGACAGTTATTTGCTACCTCCAACATGTAAGCCCCGATTGCAAACTCCAAATTTGAACAAGGACCGTAACTAAACTTAATCATAAGACCCAGAACCAAACCAAAAGCACAAGATTGTGGCTTCAATCCTTATTTTTCCTAAATAGATGCGTTTATGACAATTTATTGTACCTTCTACTATACTTCAGCCTAGTCCTAAGTGCTGGCCGCAAACCTTAGTGATAGCTGCAAACCATTGGAGGAATGGTCCTGTTTTTGTTTGTTTGTTTGTTGTTGTTTTTGTGTCAAATGCCAAATAATTGGAAAGTAACATCAAAATAAAACTGTGTCTACCCGCTCCGTGACAGAGAGGCTTTAACACTGAGTTTAATTTGGTAAAAAGCTTTGCCGTGGCTCACTATATTTGCGTTTTTGTTGCTATCGTTAGCTGTGGCTACGGTAGCAGCTGGGAGCGTTGCCTAAACTTGAACTTATTCTGTGGCAACTCTCACCCGCTCTTCCGTTTTCATGTCTTCCTTATGTCCTCCCACCCACAAAAAGAGCCTGTTATGCCAAATAAAATGTCAGCTAATCAGTGTCCACTTCAGAGTGTGATTGGTCTGTTTTCCAAACCCAAAAAACTCAAGCACAAGAAGCCCAATTCAAAAAAGAAAAAATAAAGTTAGAAATTCAAATTTAGATTAATGCAATTAAAAAAAATAAATCATGCTTTAACTCTGACTATAATTAATCGACCCCAATTAATAGGTTAATCTGACACCCCTACAAATACCAGCTTTAAAAAGACATTTTTTCCACTTGCTGTCTGTCGACTGAAAACGACAACACACGTGCTTTTCAGGTTTTGGACATTTGGCATTTGCAAGATGAGCTGTTTTTTTCTTTTTTTTTGTTTTACCTTACGCTTGACCACGTCATATTCAATTAGCAACAAGTGGAAAAATATATTTTTGAGGGTGTTAAATCTAATGAAAAATAATGTAGCATTCAATTAAAATATAGCCAAAAGAGGAACTTTTTTTTTAACTAAAATGGCCAATGGATTTAGTAGCCCACTGACTTCCCAAAGCCAAGCCAAGCCCTGGTAGACGTTAATATGTTTGTACAAAATTCCGACCTATCAATCGCCCTCTCCTTCTGGAATCTCCTCTCCAGTATCCATGATGTTCCAGAGCTTCACGGAAGGCGAGCTTCAGCACGTGGTGGGGACTCTGCTGGACGGGAAGAGGCGGAAAAACCGCGATCAGAGCCAGACCAGAAGGACTAAAAGAGCCCGTCGAGCCAAGCCGTGCTCGGTGAGGGAACTGGAGCTGACGGTGAGCGAGCTGGGCCTGGGCTACGACAGCGACGAGACGGTGATGCTGCGCTACTGCAGCGGCAAGTGCACGGCGCAGAGACGCAACTACGACATCACCATGGAGCACATGATGAGGATAGGCTTCCGCAAGAAGGGTCGCAAGGACAAGGTGGGCAACGGCCCCTGCTGCAGGCCCACCGCCTTTGAGAAGGACTTCTCCTTCCTGGACAACCGGAGCCGCTACCACACCATACAGAACATTTCCGCCAAGAACTGCGGCTGCGTATGACCCCGACTGGAGGGAGACTCATTTCTTCATGCTGCTTTTAGCTCTTCCGACACGGAAAACTATGGAATACAGACTCAAGATCAGGAATACGTTCAGAAGGATAGCAACTTAACGGACCAGCGGACAGACAGTGACTGCTATCCACATTCTTTTATATCTTTTCTACCTGTGTAGTAACACTGTAAGCAACGGTGTCGCAGCGATGTGGCGACATCATGTGCGTGATTTGTTGTCGTAGTAGCGCGTGACTAATGCTGAGTCACGGCCCGAGTAGTCCGACTCTGTCACAACATTTCACGCTCCGACCGCAATCCAAATATCTTTGGCAAGGTCGGCCCCAAGCGGGCGTAAAACTGCCAGCAAAAATCGCACAGCACACTACGTACAAACGTTTTTTGACATTTTCACTGCAATCATCCAGAAACACACCAGCATTACAAATCACCGCAAACCACAAGTCTAACCAACAATCCTATTGATATTTTCGACATCTGACAAAAAGGCCAAAGTAACAACATGGAGATAAATGTTTCTTCGAACGTTCTCTTCAACTTTCAAGAAAACTCTGTCAGTTAGCACATGTACAACAGAAGCTTTCACTAACCCCAACTCATACTAACGATCCTATCGGATCCGGTCAGCATTTTTAACGCAATTACTCTCAAAAAGTTTGAAGCTATTGTCAAAAGCAGTGTTTCTCATGCTACGTGAAGGCTGGTATGTGGGCTTTTAACAAAGTTTCTGCAGATACTCGATTTAATACTTTTTAAGGCTGTGATGTTTTGTTCCAAATTAAGAGCAAAATGATTGGAACATGCAGAAACGTCTTGCTTGACAAATATCACTTACAAACCTATAAGGATTGTTTGATGTTAGTCTACCCAAGTCATTATGAGGCTCAAAATATCCAAACTTACTGAAAAAAATGGCTAGTTGAATTCAATAAACTTTCTTTCTTCAGGTGGTTGTATGTAGCCAATAAAACCTAATGAATGCATGAATAGAATAAAATCTAGTTTCTACTTTACCAAGAATCAAATGCTTTTATTTCACACAACCACCTGATGAAATAAAATGGAGTAAATTTAAAGCGACACTTTTTCTGTGCTTAGTTAAAGTGAACCCGAAGCCTTACGACCAATCGGAACCTTAAACAAACCCAAACTGTAATCCAAACTCTAAAAAAAACACTCTATACAAATTTTAGACCCTGACAGCAATATTAAAGCTAAATCTATCATCTTTCACATTATACTTCTTCACATTCTAATGACGAAGACAACTTTTCCTCATCACAACTCATTCCTCAAGCTATTTGTTTACCTGAGCTATAATCACTTGATTTTAAACCAAATCATTGACATCAGACGGAATCATTGTAGTGCCAAAATAATCACATTTCAGGAGACCCCCCAAATAATAATAATTTGTAAAAACAAATAACACCCACATATGTGTCTTGACCAAAAGTAAATATTTCTGAAAAATACGAAATTGACTAAAATGTGACATGAGGTTTTGGGCCCAACCGCAGTGATATCCGAGTCAGTAAATGCTTGCTTTGAATGTATTTGTCTCATTTTATTCATTGCTATTGTCATTGAAGTTAGAATTTATTCATTAATAATTTATTCATTCGTTTATTCCAGAACTTATCGACTTCGAGTCTTTTCCGATCAGCGTACACTAAAACGTCACCTTTTCCCGTCAGTGCTAACTCCTCAAAGGATTGGATTTCCTTAGCGAGAATCAACTGATGAGTCATTCGAGTATATGTTGGGAACAAAGGCAAAGTCACATCGAGTCAATATATTTTGAGTCCTTTTGAGTCAGTCTTAATTGGGTTTAAGGCAAATGGCATATTTTCTGTCACCGTAGGATAGGCGGCTAGGAAAACGGATGGACAGATGTTCAAATTTTTATTTCTTTAACCGAGCAAGAAATGATTGATTTTGGGCAATATCAAATGCATACATGGGAAACCAGCAGAATCATAATATTATTTTAATCTTTATTTACACAAGGAGTACTTGTAAGCGAACAACCTGCCGGTACAAGCGAGTCGTGTGTTTTTGACACTTATCATCGAGCGAAAGAGCAAATAGGATTTGGAGTGCAGATGACATCGAAGGAATGCGCCACAGAAACAATTAAAACAATTCGGGCCTCCTTGTTACAAGTGCGTGACTCATCCGCTTGGCAGCAATTTAAAGAATAACATTACAAAAAAGAAAAGGAAGAGTGAAAGAAAGACGCTGTCCAGACTTGTTGGTCTCGCCTCCACCAAGCAAGCATTTGCTTTTTGTTGTCCAAGTTTGCCGCGTGTTCTCCCAGGTCTCGCTGCACATGAGCGTTGTTCAGAATTATTGCGGCTTTTTTTTTTTTCTCAACAGGAATCTTGTGGATGTTCTCCATTGTGTCTGTATCAGACCCACACAAACCACAGTCCTCCAGATGACATAATCAAAACACGGATGCTAAGTCACCTTATAAGTGTAATTAAAGTCATAAATTAACTATCGAGCTCTTTGTATGATATCTTCCGTGGGGAAATTTATGGTTTACTTTGTTCATTTGCTTTGTGCATGTTACTGACTGCAGTGTTATTCCACAGGAGACTCTATTATCGAGGAATTCTATAGCTATAGTCTTTTTGACTCTAATGTTATTTATTATGTTCTGTGTAGATGACTGAGGCTCCGCTTTCACCTCTATGAAACGCCATGGCTTTCTGAAGCAGGGACTGGGAAGCTTTGGTCATTTTTTTGCCCCTGGTTTCCAATCCTCATCCCTACCTAATCCCCAACTATAGTAAAAGCCTTATTTGAAACACAATCACAAATCTTACCCTCAATCCTAAACCTTACCCAAAATCAAAATCCTTTTTCAAATCTTTGAGCCCAGTTGTAACTCTGAAGCCCACCACGCATCAAGCCAACTCCAACTGAACCAGACAATCGCAAAACAGTTAGCCGGCGACTCACCAACACCTGGCGAGTGACCCTTACCTGCACACATTGTTTTTTTTTCCACAAAACAATGTAATGAGGCTGATATATACAGTATGTATGAATTTGTGAGGCTCATAATTACATCACTGTTTTTCAGTGAAGGCTCTCCACACCTTGCTTTTAGCCACAGACAGGGGAATAGTTAACCCTTGTTAGCTGGTTAGTACAGATAAATAATAAAAACTTGCACGGGTGAACATATTTCAAATGCAACCTGATGGCTGGCTTTGATGAAGCAGATGAACGGACAGTTATCATCAGCATCGTGCAAGTACAGCTTGGTTTTATTGAAAGGAAAGCCAGTGAGAGGAACAAGGGCTACTTCGTTTGTATCAGCTTATATACACGTGTTTTTTTTTCTGTGCACAGGCACATATTTGATCCTGTATGTAGTTAAGTATTTTGGGCAATCACAATATACACGCTTTTTATTTTATTGATACAGCTGTGATAGGGCCAGCTGGAGTTTGCTATGGACCTGGAAACGTAAATCTTGCTGCGAGTGATTGTAAATATCCAACAACAGCAAAATTATTTGTCAATGGGCAATTTAGGAAAAGTAATCACAAAACCCGGCACAGTGTGACAAAATGAACCCTCGGTATATTTCCAAAACCTAATCTTGAATTTTAATCTAAGCCCAACTCTGACTGAACCCAACTCCTAGCCCTAATTGCAACCATAATTTAACCCCAACGACAATTAACACAAGTTCCCCTCCAAGTTAGCGTCTACAAAATTTCATTAAGTCATCTGCGGTTTTCTGACGTACAAAAGCTTCCCTACCCTATCAAAAACACACACACACACAAAAAAAACACATTTCCCCAGACCAAACACTTGAATTATCCTTTGCGCACAGTATCCAAAAGACTTGTCATGACAATTTAAAACAAAGGCATCTCAAGTATCTAGCTGATTGCAAACCTCCTGGATGTAATTTGCAAACGTTTATACCAGCGGAGATTTACAGTAATCTGAACCGGTGGTTGTTTGCACTCATCCCTAAAATTCCCGACGCCATCCAAAAACCCGTCACGAGTAAGAAAAAAAAAGAAAAACAAAAAAAAACAAAAAACGATGAAGCCTCACCTTTTGTGTGCTTATGTGTTTTGAAACGGGCAGTGCATCGTTATTGTAGTTGATATTGTGTATTTATTTGGGAAGTAAATTATGGTTCTTTCTGCATATTTATTTAGTTTACATACACACAGACAAGCTTGTTCTCATGAAGCAACTGTGCCAAAGCAATGTTTATCATTCTATACTGACTGCTGAATAAACATCATTTCACAGGTAGCCAGGCTGTGCCATGTTCATTTCCCGAGTAATCCCGTGAATCAACTCAAAAAAGGGCAACTTTCTTCTGCGTATGACCTATCTGGGAATGCAGCTATACAATGCTGCGCATAGGCCTGCATGCCTAAAATTATTTTTAGCAAGGCCATGGCTGTTGCTGATTTTATACTGTTGCAGATTAGAGGTAGGAGATTAGTTCAGGTAATGACCGGCGTGGCTCACCTGTTTTCTGGGTTTTGTCAGGTGATGTTCACAAGTAGAGCACTTAAGCACTCGGATGTCATTCTCATCAGCCAACACCAAGTGGCAAAATGCTCGTCCGCTAAAATGGATAAAGATAGGAAGTGTTTTTGCTAAACTCATATTCCACAAACGTAATGTACAGTAAATCAAAAAACTGCATTTAGACAAAGTTGGTTATAAAGAAATTTTGGATTTGAATTGAACTTTAATTTGATGCATTTTGCAATCTATGCTTAGAATGAACATATTTTTTTTTCGTTCCACTCATAGAAGTTACAAAAAAAAAAAAGAATATCTGGTGCATTATGTAATGCAGGGGTAGCAAACTCATTTTTGTCAAGAGCCATTCTGTACCTACATCTTCCCTCATTGGGCTAATATGATGAGGAAACCATATCAATTTTAAATTGCCTCATAGTATTATTATTGTCCAAAACAAGTAGATGGCTTATCAGCGTTTGCTAATTCATTGTTGAGGTTACTGTAACAAATCAAAACAAAATATATTGCATAATTTCAACTTTACTATTCATTATAAATGACGAGTTAAAATTTTGGAATTCATCTTAGCGAGGCTCATGGAAATTTACATGATTTGCTTTCGCGGGCCACATAAAATGACGTGGCGGGCCAGATTTGGCCCCCGGGCCACCTGTGATGTCATGTATTCTTACAATGAAAATCTTATATGCAAATTTTTTGTTTAATTATTATTTCAACTCTTAAAAATTACACAAACAATATCTGTTACAAGTATTTCATCTAGCATTTGAAAGAATACTGCATAAATGTGAAAGACCATAATGTATCCCCCATCATAGCTCAAACCAAAACTTAATGGGCAAACCAGTGAATCCCTGCTTCATCACGTATCTCAAATTCCATTGTCAGAATTGAACAAAATGAGATGCTATACAAACCAAGGTCAAACAATTCCATTAAAAAGATATCATGCGTGCTTGGTTTCATGAGTGAACTTGGACTGACTTTCAGGGTGTGTTGCAGTGCATAAAAACATTGAACGACTCTGGAACGAGCCGCGCAGCGAACATAATGATGGAACATCTCCCGTCCTGACTTTTCCCCTCTGTAGATATTTGGACTTGTCATAACACGAGAATGTAATTGCCATCAACGATTCCTGACACATTCCGAGAAAGCGTCGATGTAAGTGTGTCATGCTGAGTGACGTGCATGTGGATTGGTTGACGCGGCAACCGACTTGATGCCAGCCGAGGCTGCCCGTGGGCAGTCCTTGCTGTTGCCGAGGCGACCCAATAACAACTTGTTTTTGTATATGTTTACCATCAAAAGGTGAGTTCAAGTGGCAAATGTTGTCTGTAGTACATCTGACAAATAGTATTTTATAGGAGGAAAAAAAAGAAAGGCGGCAAAGTGGAAGAGTGGTTAGCTCGTCCGCCTTACAGTTGAGAGTCCCTAGTTCAATTCCAGCTCGCTCGGGCCTTCCTGTGTGGTGTTTGCATGTTCTCCCTGTGCCCATTCTCTTCAATTGGTCACTCCAGTTTCCTCCCACATTCCAAAAACATGCATGGCAGGTGTATTGGACACTCTTAATTGTCCTTAGGCGTGATTGGGTGCGTGAATGGTTGTTTGTCCCTGTGTGCCCTGCAATTGGCCGGCAACCAGTTCGGGGTGGCCCCACCTGCTGCCCATAGACAGCTGAGAGAGGCACCAGACCCTTGGGAGGATAAGCGGCAATAGAAAATGGATTGATTTAAAAAAAATGTTAAGTAGGAGGAAAAATAAGAAAAGGTTATAAAAGGGTATAAAAGGTATGTAAAAGGTTATAAATTTGGAAGTCCTACACAAAGGCAAATCGTGTCAATTTAAAGGTGTTTAGTTAAAAAAAAAAAAAAAGATCTGAAAACGTTGAAATTGTGAACGTTTTACAAAGATGAGTCATACCGACAATCTAAAATTAAGTTCAAGAAAAATATTGTCTATTTTTGAGTGCCTGGGTAATATTTTTAGGGCAAAAAGCACGTTTGATTAAAAAAAAAAAAAGTGTGTGTTGTCAATGAAAACTACACGATTTCAAAGGGGAGTGGCAAAATGTACCAGTTGTGAAGATTTCTATATTTAGACGGTACTCCGTTGAGAGCAGCAAAATGCGAGCGATTGTTTGCGATCGCAGCGCGTGACTGAAGGCAAGCGAAGGCAAGGCAAGAGCGGGGCGGGCCAGTCGTGACGCAAATGATCGATGGAGCCACATGTGTGAAGAAATGAGAGAAAGCGGAGTCCACCTGTGACTGCCGCTGCGGGCCACAATCCGCTTCAGTCAACTCACGTTCTCAAAGCCAACAGGAAGACCACGCCCCCTCCCCGTCATCACACCTCCCGACTTGCAATAAAATCAACTATGTCAAGAATTTACCCTCCCTCGACTTTACAGGAAGAAGAGCGGCAAAGGCGTATCAACTACAAATTTTGATGTCATTTCCAGACTGTGCGCGGGTCTCAGCGCACCCCCTAAAAAAGCATTAAAATGTTTATAACAGCTGTGACTTTCTTTTGCCTCGCAGATAAACAGTTATTTCCGCTAGCAGCTGACCGGTGCTGTCAATGTGAAAACAACTTGAGCACATCGGAGCCAAACAAGAGTGGCCTCTGTACTGCATCGCTCTTTTTTTTGTTTTGTTTTTGCAGATGATGTGGGACTGTTCCTATTCACCTATAAATTTATATTTTTTAAGAGGTCCTTTTACTTATTTAGCCATTTACAGCAGCAGTCCTTTTACTTATTTAGCCATTTACAGCAGTAAAAACCTAATACGTATTATACTTAATTTCATCAAATTATTTTTCATGTGCAGTAAATACCTTTCAATACATATTTTCTCCCATTGCTGTCAAATGAAAATGACATCACATGTGCTCAACATCACATGACCAAACCCAGAGAACAGGTGAGTCGGGATTTGCTGTTACCCAAGCACGCTTGAGCGCTTCATTTTCAGTGGCTGTGTTATTTAAGATAATGTGGTTATCAACTTCTATTAAAAGTCACTTTAAAGGAATATGATCTTCAAGAAAATACAATTCTTTAAACATGAAAACGCCTATCCACTGAGTGGCAAACATTTCAAGATTCAAGAGTTTTATTGTCATACAGTACAGCATAGTATTATTACACCACACAATGAAATTCTAATTCTGTTCACTTCCCCAAGCAGCAGACTACATTCCATGATTAAGCAATAAATAAATAGCAATAAGAATAGCAATAGAGATAAAACAACAAAAAAAGTAATGGTGCTAATATTATGGTGCAAATATCATGTAGTGCAAATCATTATTTATGTATGTTGTAAGAGGCAGATTAGTGCGCGAGGGATTTGTTAAGAATCCGGATGGCTTGCGGGTATAAGGTGTATGCCAGCCTGGCAGTCCTGGCAAGTATTGATGAAGGTAGCAAATGTGCGTAGATGGCAGAGGTTTATTGTTATTGTTTTGTGTTGGATTCATTTACTTTTGAGGCACAATATTTCCCCCAGAAATGTGGGTCAAACTTTAGCGCCTGGTTCATAAAAATACACGTGACAGATATGTAATTAACCGTGGTAACCGTATGTCCTTATTGTACGCTGCTCCAAGGCCCATTTCTATACACGCTTTTAAGGATTATTTGTGGGCTCAGATTCCAAGAAGACTACTCACGACGGGAAACGATGAAGTCAGCATAAACAAGACATATGTTATTAACTGCACTGGCAGGATGTACAATAAACACAGCAGAGACACACACGCGCGAGTGCACGCACAGCACACAATTGTGAGGGCTACGGGGGCGTTGACAACAGCCCCACAGTGACTTGGAATGACCCGAAGAGTCAAAGCCACAGCAGGTGTTCCTCCTCAGAGTGAGTGTTGTAATATTAATAACAATAATACATAACACTAATAATGAAGTGACTGCTTTACAGCCTTGGTGTGTAATTACATGTGTTGGATTTATAGCCGGAGCTTTTAGGGAGAAGGCATCGGCGCGCGGATGCATCACTCGCGGGACACGTTTTACACAGTGACTGTGTCCCTCCCTCTCTCTATCCCAGCACACACTTAGCACTTAACAACATTAACAAGCCTGACTGGACGTCAGCGCGGCCCTCGCCTAATGACGAGAAATGGGGGAAAGTTGTAAGTGCTGGGGGGCGCGATATGAGCAATATGAAATTTGAGATGTATGCCTTTTCTTAAATAGACACACAAGAGTGTGAGAAAGAACTGGGAAAGCACATTTGTGTCAGCATGATTTGTTACAATGCGATCAGTAGGGACAGCAACGATGTCGGGCTGTCGGCATCAAAGTGTGCAGACTCATTTAAGTTAAACATGCCAGCCTATATCGAGCACTTACCCAGTTAGTTACCATCTAATTCGTGCTCTACGCATCAACAATGAAGCCCGAGTCACCGGTAAACACTGACGACATTTGTCAATGCCAATGTCTCTTCGCACTGAATTGGCAATTGAGCACGATTTCAGAACAAGGCATTTGCGTGCATACGTTATTTGGGAAAGTAAGATTTATTTGTAAGTTGGCTTTCTCACCGCATTCCCAGCGTGTTCACGCAGAGCATTAACAAATGTGTATGTGATGGGCTTGGCATTTTTCCTGACGTACACTAACAAGCAAGTTTGAAGGGTGAGAGAAAAAAGCAGAGTTCTCGTTTCACCCCAGGTTTGGAGAGCGCACTTTAGGACAGTAGGGGGATGCTCTTTTTTTTCTTTGTTTTGAATTTGGCAATTCAGACGCAGAAGACAGTTTTAATTGGTAACCTGACCCTGGGAAGATATATCTATCATGAGAAGTCCTAACTTATGTCCCAAAATACACAATAAGTTTCTGTTGTTGGTTCAAGGTGGTTAATTATAGGTGAAATTCACATTCAGTAGCATCTCAGGAATTTCAGCCCCCAAAGCTAGTCCGACTAAGCACATGATTTGGAAGGTGTGTCTATCACAAGAAGTCCTGAAACAAACTTTCAAGAACACGAAATTTGGCAGGCCTGTCTATCATATATAGACCGACCATAAAATTCTCAAGACTCACTCAAAGATTTTGCTCTAAAGCGATAAGTAAATTCAACATCCATTTGTGCGACTGATATGAGCTTTGAGCGCTACTTGATGCTATATGCGAGCAAGCTAGGAATCTTGAGCTGGCTAGCTTTACAAATCAATTACAGTGAAAGAAAACGCAGTGACAACAATGCAGTTTAGCTGTTGAGCTACGAGGTCTAAGCTTGAGAAAGAAGGTTTTTTTTTAATGATGTTGCTCAACTCCAAAAGAATGGCGTCCATTCTGCGAGAGCGTAGCGTGTCTAGTGAGACACAGAGAAGGCTCTGTGTTCTGCTTTTGATTTTCTGCCATTTTTTACGTGCTTCCAGCAAAGGACGCACAACTGCATTAACGTTTAAGTTCATGGGTCTCGAAATCGTTTTGTGTCGTTCCGCTTCATGTCCGCTTCTATTTCCCGTCTGGTTTTGCGCTCCATTGTTTCTCAAAAACAACAAATGTTGGTTTTGATGATAATTTGTTCCAGGCCGTCACTAACAATGTGAAGGGACATTGACAAGGCACAATTCCGAGGTATGCGCCTTCACAAGACGTACCCGCACACACGCACACAAGCTACAATTTCACATGATCATTATAGAAAAACAACACTGAAAATAAACTCTCCCCAAAAAGCCAAAGAGAAATTTGGGTTTCTAATCAAGAAAGGAGTCTTAAATCAACCTGAGGAAGCCACAGACCTGGCAGCGCCCTCTGGTGAAATGAGAAGAATGGCCAGATTTCAAACGACCAAACCAAGGTACAGTAAATCAAAGCTAGGTCCTCATCTATGTTTGCCTAAAAAAAATGTATATAGCAAACTATGTTGTAAAACAGCTAACGTTTCAAGCTCATCTATTACAGTTAAAAAGAATAAAATGGAAGGTGCACGTACATGCGGTGACTCTTCCACTAACAACCCAGGCTAAACTTTGCTCTTCTCAAACATACTAGGGAATACATAGATGTATTAGTTAAAAATACAGCAATTTCTCAATTAACACGAGGGTTACATCGTGGGGGTTACATCGCAGACAAATGCCGCAAGTTGAGGGGGACAGTGAACACTTTTGACTGACGACTTCAACGAACAGGTCTTTTTTTTGGAAATGACCATTTATAGACCACATTAAGTTATAAGATATATTAATGGACATCAAGGGAAACAAAACAGCAAATGGGTTGAACTTCATGTATCTTCAATCAACTTCCTCATACGTGAACTGTTGATTTTTCAGAAAATGTAAGATTTTTAAGTGTGATTTATGTTTGTTTTTTTTAAACTCTATTTTCATTCAGCAACTTAACACACTGTAGTTAGAAATGTGTGAGACCACATAAATAAATACATACATACTTGTCTGAAGAGACTTACACTGGTGTGGTTAGTATGCGGTTTATATAAGATTTGTTTCATTATTCTGACCCATTTCATGGTGATAGTGAAAGGCATTTTATAGTGACATGGACACGCTGGCCTTTGACCTCAGCTACCTGATGCTTATGTCACACTCAAATTTGGACTGGGTTCTTGACTTAAAGTTGAACAATAGATTCACTGTCTAATCAATGACATCATATTAATTACCCATTTGCCTGTGACATCGTATTTAGTTAAACGATCCAGGAATGTTGTGAACTTCGCTTTCACGGAGCTTCTTCTCCAGCCAGACGGATCAGGAGAGACTATTTTTTGCTCCTTTTAAGGAAGCAAATGACTCAGCGCAGAACCATTAGTTAGTCTTTATGGGGGCGATGGAGTTCCCGTTTTCATCATTTTATTTTACTCGAGCTTTGACGCAGCACCTGCCGTTAAAACCCGAGCCTGCTTGGGAGTGTGACGGTCTTTTGCAGAAATTCGGACTCCCCCTTACAGTGCTCCCATAAATTCTTTTTGGGACTTAAAAAAAAATCTGAATCCCTTGATTTCCCTGTAGGAATCTTCTGGAATATCTCAGGTAATGCCACTTTCTTGGTGAGTCAAAACACACCACAGCTGACTGCACACCAGAGGAAAAGGGGGCCAGTTGGTAATTGGTTTCAATTTGTACTCAATTCAAAGAGGGCTACAGGTTCAGACATTCCGTACCGCCCTCCCATATTAGGCACTTGTCAGTGTGACATGATGACGCATGTTTGAATCTCGTCCAAGTTTTTTTTTTTCTCTTGCTCTCTCTTTGCACAGAGGTTTCAACACATATAAACTAGCTTTTTATGTTGCAATGTCTTCCCCCTGGTGGGAAGTGCTGACATTTTCTTAGTGGAGCTCATGCATGATACCTGCACCAAGAGGTCCATTTAGGACTCTTCTTTAGGTCCGTTATTACTGTATTGCAATATATTTTTAAACAATTATATACAGTTATGTTCATATGTTAAATACGTTAAAAGTTATGAACACCACTACTCACAATTCACCTCTAATTGACAGACCTAGAATTGTGCTCATGTTACGTTATATGCAATTTCTTCACAATGTTTAAATACAACTAAAAACACGCAGCCTTTACTGTTGGTTTACAATTAGGCGTATGGTGGTCCATTTTGAGTCATGCTTAGGTTTGCAGATATGGTTCCTTCTATAAACTGTATGCATACACGTTCTAAGGACACGGTCTAAGGATTTCTTCGTAAATTTATGAAATCTTTATAGGAAAGCCAAGAAAGCGATGAGCAATGAGAACAGTGGGAGAGTCTCAACCTGACCCCCCCCCAAAAAAACCAATACTGTACGGTATATGTTTCTCATCCATCCATCTATTTGCTTAGCTGCTCGTCCTCACAAGAATTGCAAGTTCGCTGGTACCTATCTCGGCTGTTTTTGGGCAGTTGTTGGTAACCCTAGACTGGTTGCCAGCCAAGGGCACACAGAGACCAACGCCCATTCATACTCACAATCCCACCTAAGGGCAATTTGAAATGTCTGATTTAATAAATTCCATGCATATTTTGGGGAAAGGGATAAAATAGGAGTAGGCTACCCAAAGAAAACCCAATCAGGCACAAGGAAAGCGTGCAAATCTAAGCCGCTGCATATGAAGTGGACCTGGTAACTACACAAGATTCAAGATTCAAAATGTTTATTGCTCTTCCACCCGCCCGAATGTATATCAGTCTAAATCAAAACTATGACATATTACAGATCCATATAAGGATGCGTAAAATAAGGATACGAATGTCCATTAAATAGTCAAAGTGTTGCAAAAAGCTGCTTACCTGTACCTTTTGCTGGGCAATGTGAAGATCCAGGTGGTGGTTGATCGCCCTTTGAATGAGCAAGTACGTTGATGCTGGTTGTGGCTTAGTTCAGCGTCCGCTTGCTTGAAAAAGTCCCTGAGAGCTAAGTCTTGTACTTGCCCTTGTGGAAAACTTTATACGAAAGTGTAGTGGCTAAATCCAATTTGAAGAAACAGGTCGAGTAGCCTGTCGCCCTGGAAAGTCATTTGATGATAAGTTCAAGTATTTTTATTTCAAACTTCATTAATTGTCCAAGTGTTAGCAATTGCTACACGTTTTACCTTACAGTACGTTTTATCTGCGCCAAAAAAAACAAAACACTCACATAACGTGGGGAAACTTTTGCACACCTGCAAACGAACACTTTCAATGAAAGGCTGTGAACGGAAACAATGACCCCTACCGGTCAACTTGGTAACCTACACTGATGTGCTCATACAACTGCATTTGTAAATTCACGAAGATAATTTTACATGCGGTAGGTGTACTCCAGAAACATTTTTTGAGTGTAATTTCTGATTTATATTAGACCAGAAACCCTAGTTCTGTATTTACTCATCTGCCTATAAAGTCCGGCCATAGTTTATCTCGAGTCTGCAGGGTTAGCGGTTCCCAGGGAGACAAGAAATTCACCATTGGAACACTGCTGGATGCTTATAAGTGATGCTAGATTTGAGAGAGTATGAAGTCAAAATTGACAACTTGGAAAATGAAATATATGTTGGCATGTACACCACAGCCATCCATTCACTTACTAGACCCACTTATACTCACAATAAAAAAAATTACAACCAGAGTTGCACAATTTTAGTCAAGACGCCTTCAGTTTGAAGGCAAGATCCAGAACAACCAAGATCAGAATTTAAGCAGTTTTTCCTTATGTCATTCATTTACATGAAGACCATTTTTTACGTGAGTTAAACCATTTAAAAAGCAACATTTATGGCAGAGGTTTATTTTGTAAAGAAGGGGGAGGAAGGAGGGAACAGGAGATGGTGATGGAAAAAAATGGTGTCCCACAAAATGATATATTCAAAAATGTACATGACATTTGGAGAAAAAAAAAAGGGGGGGGGGGGGGGGGGGGGAGAAGTACAGTTATCACGTCAATGATTCCACACGCACACAATTCCATCATGTTTTTGAAATGGTAAATTAACATTAACAAAATAAGCCTTGGGTGTTTTAAAGAAATGCAAACGATTACATGCAGGATGACTGTTGAATTTGTCCAAACAAAAAGGTAAAAAAACGAAACAAAAAACCTGACTGAAAAAAAGTAGAATTCTTCTGCCCTTCAAAGTTGTCACATGAACAAAACGCTGCATGGTTTCAGTCCTTTATTCACTAGAGTATAGATCGATAGGAAATCAAAGGAAACTGCTATTAATGACAAGTTGAGTGGACACTTGCTAGCCGTTACAAATAGCACAAATGCCTCAAGATGACGTCCTGCCCCCCCAGCACAATAAATTACAGTTGCCAAAACCAAACTCAGTCAAGTTTGGGGGAGGCTGGGCTGAGAAGGGAGTTGTTAGAAGGCTCGATGCAGACGTGACGGGATAAACTGGTCTAACACACTGCGGGATGTGGGGCTAGGCAGTTGCCCCACAGTGGCATCCGGAGAACATACGAGGTTTTTTTTTGTTTGTTTTTTTTTTTTGAGGGGGGGCAGCGGCTGTACAGTGAAGTAGAAAGGTCCCAAAGTAGAAACTGCAGTCTTAACATGTGCCATACTTTAAAATGTAGAGGAAAACACCTTTACACTCATCAATATGATGAGCTGAAAAGTCCCAAACCAAAGCTTTGAAGTCTTATTTTTGCTAGTGAGGGGAGAGAGCAGGGGGGAGGGGGGTAACGTAGAGAAGGCGAAACTCCGACAACAGCGGGAGGAAGGAGAAGGAAAGGACTCCATTGATGACGCAGATTGGCTGGTGGGTTGGGAGACACTCCGGCACTGGGGGCGACGGGGGAGGTTATTTCCTGGAGCTAGACTTCTAATATCCAAAAGTTACTGGTCAGGAGGGACCACGTTGGTCAAGGGGGTGTCCGTGGAGATACCGGCAGAAAAAAAAATGCTTCCAATGGGGCATCTCTGCAGGCCGTCTCAAGGAGGTGGTGCTATGTGCTCCCCGCAGCCTGATTCTCCCCTCCCTCTGAGTTAGCTGCGCATGGACAAAATAGAACCGCGTTGAAAGAAACAGACATTAATGCAAAAAGAAATCTGACAAAAATAGCGTCACTGACTCGTCGCAGGAGCGGAGGCCGAAGCGGAGGCGCCGCCTTCCTCGTCGCTGTCGTCCTCGTTGGACTGCGGCACCTCGGCCTCGGGGATGGTTGCCGCGGGGGGTTCCGGCTCCTGCTCCACTCGGCTCTTTAGTGCTAAAATCCGGTGATGCAACGCCGCCGCCAACTGTCCTACGTCCTTGGAACTACCCTGAGGAACACAACAGAAGGAGATCAATATTTTTAAACCTGACACTGAACTCATTTACTACCAGCCCAGATATTGGGTTGGAATTGGGGGGACCGATCACCAAAGGATTCCCAAGTGCCTGGTAGTGTGCGGCTCACCATTCCCTCAGAATATGGGTCAAATACTGAGAGTAAATTTCACCACACTTGAATGTGCACGATATTCACTGGAAAATCAACCTTTAAACCCTTTGCTTGCGGTTGTCAAGAGCGTCAAGCTCCCCGGAATGCCTGCCCCCAAAGCTGAAAAAATCCTGGAGGAAACCCTGCGTTTTGCGCGGTATTTTTAGCTGAACTCATCAGTTCTAGTTTGGTGAAAGCACTTCCTTGGCATCAAAACAGAATCCAACTTGTCAAACATACCGATATTAGGAAGACCTTGACACCTTGGTCCTCTGTGTCTGTGGCAGTGACCCGTACACTCTTGTCGCTCGCCTTGTCCACCTGCATCTGGGGCCAGAGTTTAGTGTTGAGGATCAACCGGAGGCTGCCCTGGGTCCTCATCACTGAATGGAGTCGAAACAAAACGTTTGGCCATCACACGTCATCAAAATGCAAAGCCGCCGTTCACCGTTATTGCCATTTGGCTTGCATTTACCTAGACGCGACTGTAGCGTGCCGTCGTCCGTAGACGCCATGTCATTGAGTCTCAGTAGACCCCGCCCTCGCTCTATCCACGACTGCGCCGTCTTCTCGAAAACATACAACTTGCATTGCATCTGAATTGTGAGACAACGCAAACTTATGTGGTGAACATCTCCTGCAAGCGTCACATTTTCAAATGACTTCTCTTACTGTACCTGTAAAACATTGCTTTCTGATTCCTCCCCGGTTTTCACGTCGACTTTTTCTAAGATGCACTTCTTGGCTGTAGCTTTGGTGTAGGCTGCGGCAGACTCCTCCAAAGACTCCGACACGCTGTTGACTGCTGAGAGGAATGCACCCTGTCAAGTGTTGAGCTGGACTATTGATATTGAGGGCTTCAACAGCCACTACAAACCAATCAAAGGTCACTCTTGAGTTTAAATCACAAACAAGAGGTGGTCAGGAAAGTCTTTTTCCTATTCCCTGCCTGTCGAAGATGAATTTCGTTGCTTCAATATGCCATCACTGCTGGGTTCTGTACACACTTTCACACAGCCTTCCACCGTTCGCCATCTTGTTCTGTTCTAGCGCCAGAGCCGATGTCAATTGCGCCGGGCCATGGCCACTTTTTCCTAGTATTAGAGTACGCCCTAAGGTTATTCCGTTTAACTTCTCATGTGAGGCCAATTTGCATCTCGTTTAAGAGTTTGGCTTGGCCGGGTGGAAATTCGTTTGCAGGCCGAAATTGTGTTGTTTCGGAACTGGTTGCGGGACAGGGGGAAATTTTTCCCCACGAGTACTGCCTGTAAATTAAATTTTCCCAAGGGACAATATTGCTTTCTTCTTTTTCCGAGGCATATTTTTCGCAGTCGCAAAACTCTTGTCGGGATCATAAATTGTTGTGTATGAAGGAGGGCTCGTTACCCTTCTCTGGGGTGGCCTCCTGTGACGGAGGCTCTGAAGCCTCTGAAACCTCTTTACTATCTTCAGTGGCGGTCTCGCCCTTGGGGGGAGTCTAGGATGGGAGAAAAAAAATTGTCACATGGAAATTTTTCCAAGTTAAGACAATGTCCAACAAGGCTGACTAAGCAAACAAGCCATCCGCACTCACCAAAACTCGTTCAGACATGTTCTGCCCAAATACAAATTTCGCTCCACTGTCTGCACTGTTTGCGGCATTATTTGAACTGAAACAGATGAATGAATTTGCACTTTTTTAATTATCAAGGATAATCAAAAGGTTATCGTGATCTTACCTGGGGGTAGAGATGTACTGCAAAAAATAATTGGTTCCCTCTGATTGACAGTCTCCTGGAAGGTTGTCTTTTCTGTTTTCTGGTGACTTTTCTTCTGTACAGTTCTGGTCCAACTGGAAAGAAGACATATGAGGAATCATTCATCATTTTTAAGACCCAAGACTAAAACTAGGCACACACATACTGATAAAGACCTAATTTTCCTGCCTAACAATCAAAGTCAGGAAAGGCCCTTGCATGTCTCTGAAAGAGTATCATGATCGATCAATCTGTGGAGTGGCGTATGCCATCACTTTCCCTCCCTGCTCTGTTTGGAAAACCGTCAGTGCCGAAAATCGTAACTGTTAAATCTACTTTTCAATATTTATTACAGCCAAACAGGAATTAGCAGTAAACACAGTCAAGTGACAACTTCTGCATTTCCCTGCAATGTGTGGGGTTTGACAAACAAAAAAAATCTATCAGGCTCTTGAAAATTTGTGTGTACCCTGCTTTATGAAGTCGAGTGAGATGGTTCACAGAAACCCACCTTTGCTCTGTCCTTGATATTCTGACCAAACACAAAAGAAATTGCTACATCTCCTTCTTCCTTCTCATTTCCTCCTTCATCTTTGACCTCACTTGGGCCGCCTTCCTCATTTTCGTGTTTCTGTGATGGGCATCAATGTAAGAAAAAAAAAAAACTTCACAACTGGGACCTTGAAGAAAACAAAATGCCAGGATGTAATGCAACGATACCATTGACGTATTGGGTGTGGCTGAGTGCTCTGTGTTGTTCAAGAAAAGGGATTGGGGGGCTGAAGGGCCGTCTGACGACTTCTTCACGCCGTTGGTTCCACAAGTTGAGTCTGACCAGAAAGAAAAGTAAACGAAACAAACACGTACAGAGACGTCAAAACAAGGTAACAATGGCATTGCAGTACGTGGGAAAACGTCATTTAAACAGAACATACTTGATTCTGTGTGGGCTTTGGAGGGTGGCGCTTGAAGAACTGCAGGGCGGAGGACGCTGCGTTGTTGCTCTTTAGGTTTCTGACTCGGGACGCCTGCAAGACCAAACATTTGCTAGCTTTTCTGGGATGTATTTCCTTGCTACAACAATTTGAATTCATATGTAAAAGCCTGACTCCCAAGAGGTACACCTGGGTATGGATGCGGCACCAACCTGAACTGGGTGCCTGCCCATGGATGAGAGTTGGCGGCTTTAGTCTGAACCCAACTGGCTTCTCCTCTGGTGACACCCAAAAGCAGGTAAGGAGACAAAACATCAAACCTACATCAGTTACATAACGACTTATGTTTCCTTTGCAAATCTGAGCCCTGGGGACTGTTCCCACAGCAACACTCTTAGTCATTTATAAAATTCAATTCAAGCAAACACCGACACCATTATTTTTATTCCACTTGCTCAACACGAGTCTTAATTTTGCAGTGATCCAGACACAAAGGAGAAAAAGACTACATGCTGTGGTTGGAAATTTTGGTCATCTTAACCCTTCTTCCCTGTTCAGAAAATATTATGATGGGGCTGTTAATGACATGTTATATGTTCAACGATGTGTACTCTGTATGCAACAAATTTGTTGCTCTGCATATCAAGTGACAGGTGTAATTTGGCGGCTTGTTGTTGTAGTGCTGCCTCCACAAGTCAAGCACAACTTACACTATCTACTTTTCCAGACTGCGGGCTCAAAAACTACCCAACCTCTTAGGTCCCAGTAATATAAGCAAGAGCGGGTTAACAGAGAGGAATTTAACTGACAGGACCTTCTTATGAAAACAAACAAATTTCAGTGAGGTGAATTTGGCAGTAATTTTTAATTCTCTGGACATTCAAACAATTTTAAGACAGACACATTAAAATTTTGGAACAAAGCTTGAATCGTTTACAAATCAATAAACAGCAATAACAAAAAGAAAGAGTCAATGTTTTGCTACTATTGGTCAAGATTTAACATCACAATTTTAACAGCCACAATTACAAATTTACATGTCTGTATTAACCACAATGTATCAACTGCTTTTTGTAAAATAAGAGGAATGGGCAAGTGCTAATACCTACAATATTTTAAAATACCAGTACTTGTGGAGGTTGCTGATACCAGCCAACAAGACATAAAGGCGAAGTCTTGTCAGAGATTTTCTTTACAATTATGTTCAATGTGCCCCCATCACGACATTCTGTTTGATACAGCATTACCGGAATACAAATTAAGCAGTAAAATCCTCTTTTTATCCATTTCAGGGGGAGTGATTTTGCCATGTGCTAACAACTGAAAATGACATCCCAGCTGCTCAGGGGTAACGATCAATCACAGCTCACTTGTTTTCTGGGTTTGGCCATGTGAAGTTTGCAATGGCCTCCATCTATTTTCACACCAACTCCTTCCATGTCCTCTTTCACTACATCTATAAACCGACAGTTATGTATGTAACAGCGATTCTATGAGCCCCGGATGACTGCCAGAGGTGGTGCAAAAAGCATGGAAGAAGCCTTCGCACAAGATAGGAATGCATACCATCAAAAAACGTCATATATACCTCCTGCCAGGCAATTCCAAACTCAGCTTCCTTCAACCTATACAGAATATTTATCTTCTGGACATGTCCAAATCATCTGAGTCTGACTTCATCTCCAAACCCTCTGACATGTACTGTCCCCTGATGTATTCTTATTGAAAATTTAGTACGAAAAATTAATTCCGCACTAGGTCAAGAAACATGATTATAAAGGAAGTTTATGGTACAAATCATGTCATTATTACTCCAAGCATGACCGTTATAAAATAGTGACAAAGAAAACTTAAGTATTCCAAACTCTTTAAAAATACTATTCTTTTTGATGATCCTTATGATCAGGGACCCATCAAGCAACACCCGCCTACCCAGATCTCCCTCGATGAGTCATAAGTGTTACACAGCATTTTTCAGTGTCATTCATCAGGACCGTTGTTCAAAAAACAAGTCACCCAGAAGGCTCACCTGGCTCAGAGTCAGAGTTCCCAGTAGGAGACTGGCAGAAACTGGGGGGCATGAATACATTGTTCTTGGGAACTGCAAAGGAGTTGTGAGAAAGTCTCAGCATACAAATCAACCCTAGTGTGCTAAAAGCCAACAGCAACAAAGTTGTTACCGGATTGTAGCGGTGGGAATGATGAAGTTCTTTCCCTTTTTACAGGAGGGAAGTAGTTCGCCTCGTCTTTATCTGAATCTGAGAACGCAAATATGATTAATATTTTGCTCACATTAGCAAAGCAAATGAAGACTTCTGACATAGGCTTTTACCTTCTCCATCCTCTGCACTTGAGCCCTCTGCTGGTCGCTGTAAGAAATACAAGGTTTAGCATGAAATTCTACAAGAGGCTAACTTATTAAAAAATATTCATCATGTGAAAATTTACAAGAGTGAACACCACAATCCTGACTAAAAGTGAAATATGTGCCTGAGAAGCCCTTTTTGTGAAGGCTTGTTTACAGTTCAGTCAGTGTTGAGGAATGTGCTAAACGCCTTCTTCAAAGGTACTCTTATTTTAGCTCACAAAAAGAGCTTCATCATCTTTGAAAAACACTCACCTTCTGAGTTTTGTCTTTTTGGAAAACAAACACAGGGGGTGCGATGGCAGGCTTGTCTGCTGGGAGAAAACAGAGGTTAATCACCCAAGTATGGCAAACTTGTAAGCATACTTTTGAACTCAAGTCTTGTACATTTTTAGTACATAGCAAAAAAGTTTATTTTGCCATAAATTTAAAAATGTTCAAAAGTGCACCACCACTGATGATCTTTTGTGAGTCTGCAAACAACTGCATAAACCCAACTTAACATGTGATCCATAATTAAAAACAAGTTTCCTGATTGCTATTGGATCCATGTTAAGATGTTTGGATACAGGTGTACAAATACCACCTCTTCTATGCAGGCAGCATTTACTGCGGGAATGATCGTATACCACAACAAAACGGTGGTATCGAATATCCTTGTCAAAGGTAATCACATTCACCTCGAGACACATCTAGTTTGTTTTTCCTCTCTGTCCTTCCTAAGGTATTTGTTCAATTGGATGACATTGCACCAATTAAGTGAAGTATAGGCAACTATTGAGGGGAAATAGGATGCAGCACGTGAAATTGAAATCTAAACAGGCAGTAACTGAGAAAATGGGTTCAGAGTTCATGTATGTGTATATATATATATATATATATATATATATATATATATATATTAGGGCTGGGCAATATTGATATATTGCAATACTGTGCAACATTCATTTTCCAATATATCGTGTATCGGTTTTGAAACGCCTTATTTTCTAAATATTTTGGTTTTTTTTTGTATCAATCTGCTCTGGAGTGGCTCTTGTATTATATATGTATAACATATTATGAATCGTGTTTTACATATAAATCATTCCAAGCGCTTCAAAACCATGACATTAAATATTACAATGGTGTTGAATATACACTGTGAATGGAGAGCGAGATTGGTCGAGCTTGTGAGGCAGAGAGAGTGTGGAAGGAAGCGCATGCGCGGCAGGAGAGGAAGTTGTGCAAACAGCAGAAAAAGAAAACTGTCCTGTTCAAGTTGTCCGCAGTAAGCTCTTGTATGTGTTCCCGAAAAGTGCAGCCATATTAACAAGCAGTAGAATCTCATGTTGCATTTAATTCAAATGGAAATTTTTAGTTTTGTATTCTTTTATATGCTAAGTAATTTTCACGATTTGAAAGAGAAAAAAAACATACAGAAGCGGCCGTATCTCGAGGTTTCACGGTATTTGATGAATTACAATAAGTGTCTACACTGTCACCAGTGTTCTGTGCTGGAACTTGTGGCAAAGTGCTTCCTGTGTATTCCTGGTACATGAGTGCCATCTGAAAGAGTATTCCCAACTGCTGGGCACATATTAACAGTCAAGAGCATGCTTGAAATGGGAAAAAAAAAGTGACATGTCTTTTTTGAAAAAGAGTGTTTAATTTGTGCTCAGAGATGTCAATGATGCGTGGCTTCTGAAAAAGAACAAATAGAATTTGTCTATATTAATAATTTCCTTCTGTTTTTTTTTCAGTCATTTTAACATATATGCGATTTTTTTTTAACTAAACATTCCCCAATACGTCTTTGCTGCATCACGATATACTTTACGGACCCAATAAGCAGCCCTAAAATAAATATATTCAAGAAATATAAAACACTTTTATTACTTACATTTTTTTTAAAGAATATTGACTGATCTGAGACAATCATAAAACCCTACTTATCATGCATTACGTTTGTCTTAAGCTTTTTGAAAGATTAATTTAAGCTATCGTCTTGCCTATTATGGCCTTGTTTTTAGAAGTGCTTTGTCAGCGTTGTTATTTTGTTAAATGAAATCTGACTTTTTTTCACAGGAAGAATGAAGTCCATGCACCAATGACAATTCTACTGTACATCATACCAAGAGCTGGTTCTAATATTTCATGCTTCACTCTTGCACGCCACCATACATTGCTAATAGATGGTAAATGGACTTGGACTTTCACTTATATAGCGCTTTTCTACCTTAGGTACTCAAAGCGCTTTACACTAACTAGTCATTTACCTACTGATGATGCAGCATCAGGAGCAACTGGGGGTTCAGTGTCTTGCTCAAGGACACTTAGACATGGTCTTGATGGTCGGGGGATCGAACCCACGGCCTTTCGGCTGGGAGACGACCACTCTACCACTAAGCCATGCCGCCCCCAATAGCCATAATAGCCACACTTCAGAAATGATTGCAAGTTCTACATATACATAAATATTGTTTTGGATGTTTGGGGGGTGTGGCACTCAGGGCGGTGTGTTTCCTGGTCATATCAAAAAGGTAAACAAAAAAAAGTGTAAGGATTTGAGCAAAGATGTCAAATTTTTAAAGTAATAAATGATCAAATTAAACAACAATTTTATTACGTGAAGCCATTGTTTAACCAAAGTTCTCACGTGTCAGCCACGTTTGTTTTTTAGTTAATTTAACTAAGACAACAAGATGGACGCTTTTATGGTACTCAGTATTAGGAAAACAGTGTCACTGTAGTCGACTGTGATCATTCAGCTTCGCAGGTTCAGATGATCGAATTGCATGTCTGCCATTGTGTGTACCTAATGTCTTGTTTTGTGCGTACAATTAGAAATTAGATAGCATTTTAAATAGCGTCGAGATTAACGCGCATATTGGTGGCTATGACTAGCACAGCAAAACATTCTCGTAAACATGACGACATAGCAGGACTATTTGTGAGTGACCTGCATGTGTCTCGAGTAACACAAGAGAACCTCTTTGCAAGTTATCGCGTTTTGATTTATTGCACAACATGAGCATCTCCCAGACGCCCTCCAGCAAATAGACGGCGCCACCCGGTTGCACGGCGGCGCTAAGAGGAGGGCGAGGAATAGCGGCGCACCGGTTGTGACGGTTCCACAATCGTCGTTGGCGACACTCTTGACATCGCACGCTAATCGTTACGACGCACACTATGAAACCGGATCAGTTTGTTGCGAAAAAGGTTAACAACACAAGTCAACTTTGCCCGCCTAAACGCATCCTAGCAAACCCGGGACCGGCCGCTAACATGTTGGAGGCTATTTAAAAAGAAAAAAAAAGAGGTGGTATCGTACCCTCTCACAAACTGACTCGATCTGACATTCAGTCATTGGTTTCCAATAGGGAAACAGTCAGTCAAACGATTAGTCTGCCTGCAAATACGAAATGCCTATTTTGTAGTACTACATGCATTGCACAGTCGCTATAAATAGCCGGGTGCTAGCATTGTGCGATAAGCCCGCTAGCACCCGAGGGCGTTCCGAAGCTATCCAGTAATTAGCCGCATCCCAAGACTTTAGCCACGTTAGCTTGTTTGCTAACGGTGTAGCCTAGGAAACGCCGGGAAGCACTCGTGCGACTCCAAACCAGCACCGGGCGAGCCGCCGGCTCGAGGCTTATCGTTCTCGGCCGTTGTGCAAACTCCGCGAATGGCGACATTAGGAACAGAGGAGCGGGTGGTTTTGTATCCCCCCTACTCCCAGCCTTCACATTGCTAAGCGACTCACCTTCGTTCGCCAAGTCCGCCATTTTACTTCGACGCTTACACACCCACAAGCCACCGCGCAGATAAGACAGGCGCAGGCCGGGAGAGGGAGCACTTACTCGGCTGCTGTCGACGAAGGTCCCACGTCCCGCCTGCATCTGCACTCGTCTGCTTTCGTCTGACTGCGTCTGCACTCGTCGGCCTTCGTCTGCTTTCGTCTGAGCGCCACAGCGCTAATAATAATAATAATAATAATAATAATAATAATAATAATAATAATAATAATAATAGACTAAAAATAAGGATGTTGCAGCACTAATGTGGCACACTTGTGTGGCAATTTTTACGGAATAGTATTGCTTACTTCATACTCACAGTTTTATTTTTTAAACACAGACCCGACTGAAGCTGGTGATTGTCACACTATTTTTTAGATGTTTTAGTTATATTGTTAGTGATATAAAGTATTTTTTCCCCGCACTTCAAAAAAACTTTTATCAAAACTCAATTTCTTGCATATGTAATTATTATGATATGTATTTATACATTTTTGAGCTTTTCTTATTTAAGTCCATCTCTATTTCAAATATACTTTTCAATCTATCCTAAATATTAAAATTGGGCGGCTCGGTGGCACAGTGAATAGCACGTCCGCCTCACAGTTCAAAGGTCCCGCTTCAAGTTCAAGTCCACCTGGCTCCGGCCTTCCTGTGAGGAGTTTGCATGTTCTCCCTGAGCCCGCGTGGGTTTTCTCTGGGCACTCCGGCTTCCTCCCACTCCGCTAAAAACATGCATGGCAGGTGAATTGGACATACTAAGTTGTCCTTAGGTGTGATTGGTCGTTCGTCTCTGTGTGCCCTGCGATTGGTAAAAATTAGTTGCAGGTAAGCTGGGCAACAATGTTCCAATGGTGTCACAACTGCAGGGGGAATGGAGGAGACGGACCAAGGGATTGGTGACTTTTATGAGTTGAGCAAAGATTTTTTATTTTTCTCAGCAACATAAAGTGGTGATTTGCTAAACGATTTTCATTACCAATTGTTGTGGTGGCAAAGCAAACTAATAGTTAGCATTTTTGCTACACAGTTTTGAGAGCTGTCATTCAAAGTGTGAATGTTTATGTGGCTTCACATTGATTGGCCACCATTCTAGACTAGAATGTACTGCTCGCCCAAAGTCAGCTTTGATAGACTTCAGCTCAACCTTGACCCGAGTGAGCATGACGCTACAGAAAATAGATGGATAATTGTGTGTGGGTTTTTTTGTGGTTTTTCCTCCTCCAAGTGAACTTACAAGATTTATTTGTTGTAGTTCCTCAGGCGCTTTGCTCGTCATAGTGATCTCTATCGCTCTCTCGTCTCATGATGGATGGCAACATGACAAGGCCATTGCTGGTCAAGACAAACGACCACTAAGGAGCCTGAGGAGCTGGAAAGCAAAAGCAGCCACACAGCTGAGATGAAAGAGGGATACACCTCCAATGGAGGTCTTGGAACCACGCACAGGATGACAGGATGATTACTGGAGGTTTGATGTCATGAGGGGGCAGCTCGTGATGGTCATGATGTGATGTGTTGTGAATCGTGATGGTGTATATACTGTAAATAACAAAAAGTTGAACACACTGTATTTGTTTCAAATTTGAGGAGCCTTTAGGCAAACAGTAGATAAAGTGAAATAAACAGATTGGAAATAAATAAGAAAATAAAAACAATATAAATGGAAAATGCCAATAATTAATGTGATTTTAACATATGGATTAAATTTTAAGAATAGCTCTGCTAAGATAAACAAAATAAAACAAAAAACAAAAGAAATAAAAAAGCAGCAACATCACAAAAAGTATACTGAAGAATATGAAAAATGTAAATGAAATAATTAATCCAGCTAAATCATACAAAAATAAGATGAGGCCTATAAATCTACTTCCGAAAGTGCACAGGTAGGAATTGTTAAAATTTTGACCACTAAAGAAAACATTTTAGACAGGGCTTGTCTTCTCCAATCCAGTTGGCCACTTTATCAGGAACACCTGCATAATCTGCATCAAAAAATGCAGCCATTTAAGATTTAGATAGAAATGAATATATTAACACCTAGGAATAATGTGGCCCGATGAATGGAAAATGCGCTCTTTGTCTATGATGACAAATTAAAGCAAGCTTTAAGTATGCACAAAAGAAAGAAAAAAACCTAAAGCATCTGTGGTTGCTCTCTTTTGGTAAAAAGAGAACCAAAACAAACAAAACCAAAAATTACATTTCACAAGAGTTATTATTGCGCAAAGCCAAAAGGCCCCAAAGGCTTCCAGAAAGAATGATACTCAACATTTCCCCTCAGGCGAGACCACAACAAGCCGTCGCTTGTGTCTAGAGACTGGCTTATCTTCTGTCAGGAGTGCTTTCTTTGCGCTTCAAATCGTAACGCTTTATCTTTACTTTTCCCATCCATCAGTGTGCTGGCAGCATCCAAAGGGTTAACCCTGACAGCGAGTACACCCATCTGTAAACACAAATATTAAAGCACCTATTAAATACTAATGCAGTGTAGTTGCAATTATTAAATATAAATGGCGAGTTTTCGTATTTGGGGGACGAAAAAAATAACTTAAATGCTGTGTAAATTTTTAATTTTTAGTTATGTTTTTTTTTTTTTTTTTTTTTTTTTTTTTTTACAATTAAAATTAGTATAACACCCTGTTTGAAAATGTTTATATGCTATATATGCTCCAATTTGGAAGAAATTTATATGGAGACATGGCATAAAAAACAGGAGTTTTTGTAAAAGAAAGTTCAATTTTAAATGAACAAAACAACATATTTTAAGGTTTTTGGTTGCTATTTGATTTTAAAAAAAAGTTGAATATGAAATTGAATCATAGTTATACTCTTTTAAACTCTTGATTTGTCTTGGCATTAATCTAAAAAGTCTTTTAATGCAACCAAGTTTTTTTTCCCTATTATTCATATAGTACTTTCCACAAATCTTTATTCTTCATTTCTGATTAAAAGGTTTGACTGACTTATCTGATTGTTTTGTTGAAATTCCCTTTAGCGCAGCGCCATCTAGTGGATGCATAATGCAAGCCAAGCCACTACTGTAGCTTCTATTTTATGCGCCTTATAATATGGTGCGCCATGTATGGTAAAACAGTTTTCAAATAGACCACTCATTGAAGGTGTGCCAATGCACTAACTAACTAACTAACTAACTAACTAACTAACTAACTAACTAACTAACTAACTAACTAACTAACTAGCATTGCACTACTCACATTGGCTAACCAAACAAGGTTAGATAATACAATGAGCCATTTTACAATGCATAATTCACAATTAGCTGAGTGGCTTGCTTCCACTATACAAAAACTGACAATAGCTAACAAACTAATAAAAGTTCTCTAGAGTTTAGAATTATATTTCCAGCCTGTAGGGGGAGCCTGTGAGCAAAATATGTGTCATAGTGGTTTTTAGACCATAAAGAATGGAAATGATATCATAAATTTTTGTTATTGTTTTTAATTTAATGGTTTCCCATATTCCATTGTGCCAACTTTAATTTGTCTTTCTTTTAATTGCCCTCATGGACACAATGTGCCAAAGTATCTTCACTCATGGACAGCTATGCCCGTGGGGTAGGTGCATTCTTTTCGGATACATGCCCCACCAAAGTCGACATGGCACTAAAACAACAATGCTGAGTTGTCGGGAATGAGTGATGACGCTATGGCTCACGTCCAAGCCCCCTTGGCGAGGGACCACTAAATTCCGACAAAGCGCTGCCATTAATCTGTCGGTAATTTTTTGATAATGCAATCACAGGAGTGGAGATAATCATCGTTTGCTCATTTCACTTCTGCTTTGCTGAGTTTGCAGAGGTGCTGTTGTCAATCATCCTGATCTTAAAAGTGTAAGAGTTTATCTCGAGATGCCAGCAAAAATGTGTCTTTTTAGGAGTGTAACGTAAACAGTGTCAGAGAACGTCTAATTTATTAACTGCTAAATGCTAATAAGTGCAAAACTAAGGGGATCAGACTTTCAAAAATAAAAGCTGGGACACGATAAAATCGCTGAAAATAAAATATGCAATTGAGTCTCACTAGTAACTGTTTATAATGTTTTTTTTTTTTTGTTTGTTTTGCAAGTCATTTTAGTGACCGGTAGAATTGTTACTACTTTAGTGAATGCAAGGTCTAAAATATCTCTACCAAACTCGCTTGAAAGCGCACGAAGATTCTCTGTCATGGTGGCCGCCATGTTTCCAATTACTTCACGCCAAAGCGTTGGCTCGGACGAGATATGAGCTAAACAGGCTTTGGAACCGCCTACTAATTTTGACGAGCGAGGTTGACATATAAAATAAATTAGTGAAACACGGCGCTGGCATGAATTTATTTTATCCGTCTACCTAACACTTCCTAACACCTGATTGGTTATCCTGGTCTTCAAGCTAAGACAGAACAGGGTAACCATGGGCAACCACTTTTTGACACTTTTTAATTAATCAATGGAACATTTAATTCAATAATGACACTTTCATTTAATTATTGAATTGTACATTTATTTATTGAATTCTGACACTTTCAGTACTTCGTAGGATAACCTTGATTATAAAACTAAAAAACAGTCCTTGCTGTCGCATTCCTTTCCGTTCCACATTATGAGCGCGCTACCAGAAACTTACAACGATCTGACATCATTTCCCATTATCAGTTGACACGGTAACAGGAACTACTGTAGTTTTAATTCCGGTATGGCATGAATGGGACGGTAACGATTTTAAATTCATTTTTGATTGTTTTACCATACAAATCTCTATAGAACTTGCGTGATTGACGTTGCCAATTGGCTTGCTGTACTAAAAAAAAAAAACAAAGAAAAACATATAAATATATATATATATATATATATTGCCATTGCTTGCTGGCGAAATTAAACGGCTTTGAGGTTATCAACAGCAAAGAATTTGCGATTAGATCAAATTCCATATTACAAAGTTTTCTCTCACTTTTCAATATTTGTGGTGGAAACTGTGTATCTATTAACAACATATGAGAGTGTGGCCGAAGGAGAATTGTAATGTGCAATTGACGTATAAGGAATAAAATAAGCCAAGAATGTCTTGCCTCCTTTGGCTAAGTTAAAAAAACAAACAAAAAACAAACATAAAACATAAACATAAATAATTTCAGTGGCAAAGCAATAAATGGAAAGAAATCATGCTGTGTTGACAAGGGCATGATTGATGACAACCTGTGAGGCCCGCACTTCCCTGAAAAAGCTTTGGAATATTTACTGCGTCCGTTTATCATCAAGTGCACTTTGTGTCTGTCAGCCTGTCAGCCTTGTCTTAATTTTCCTGTAACTTTACTTGAGCTTCAGGACAAATTCACCAACTGGAAATTATGGCTCATTTCCAGTGCTCAGCAAACGCCTCCCGCCAAATAATAAGAGTTTTTTTCCTGTCATGAGGCAAGAATTGTAGACAACCCCCCCACATGGCATTATTGGCGATTGATTTTCATTCATTGTTGTTCTGAATTGCTAACAATAAAATCTGTTTTTTTTCAAGTGAATAATTTGTGTCATCGTTAACATGTTTATTTTGAGTTATATGCATTTTTATTAGCTTTAACTATGGCACTTTTGATTTGCAGAAGGGTCATCCAAATGATGTATCCAAACAAGACAAAAATGGCTTTGTTGCATTTCATAGTTGCTGACCCAAACTCCACGGTACAAAAAAATACATATGTAGCATGACATTAGATGCTGCGACTGCTGCTTCTTAATGGACCTCGAATGTCCAAATGGATATTTGATAGCACCACTGCCTGTTTATATTCCCACTGGGACTCAAGTGCAGCACTTAAGCCCAACGAAGCGTACGTTGGAGCTGTCGTTGTCGTAAGAGTGTCGTTCCGCTCTGTCGGGATGAACGACGCCATCCTCTTGTTAACCTCAAAACATCTCATGGGTGAAACTAGTGTCATGTTGGTCGTCCATTGAAGACAACAGTGTTTAGCAAAGTCTAAAATGCTAGACCTTGTGCTACTTAAATCAGAATTAGAATCGCCTATTACTACAATGAAATTAGAGCCTACAATACAATACAATACAATACAATACAATACAATACAATGGCTGTGCATCATGATTTCACACTTCAATGACCTTTGACATCGTTCTTGTTTTGCTGTATGCACATTGGCCACATTAGCCCAATAGCACAATTGCCCAAGTCATTTTTAACTAGCTATTATGATGTCATAAGATGACTTTTTTTTTCTTAAATTTGTGCCTTTAGTCATTTAGGTCAGTGATTCTCAAGCTTTTTTTAGTGATTTACCCCCTGTGAAAGAGGTTTTCAGCCAAATACCCTTTAACCAGTTGCAAAACAAAAAAAATAACTTAAACACGGGTATATATATATATATATATATATATATATATATATATATATATATATATATATATATATATATATATATATATATATATATATATATATATATATATTATGAAAATATATGTAATGAAATTAAATGTATAGTAACAAATTCCTGTGAAAAACAGTAGGCCTACACCCTTCACATATATTGTACAACAACTTTTTTGTTGTCATTTTATGCTCATTTGAAATATTCAGTCATGTAAGTTTGACTTATTGTATTAAGCCACGTAAGCAATTTTTTTCACCATCCGATCAAATCATTAATGGCTTGTCAGCAGGTGACCACAGGACATTTTCCGCTGTACACATCCGACCAACATGTCCGTCATGAAGCGGGGCGGGAATCACGCTTTCTGGAAAAGCGAAAGAGAAATGAGTCGGGGTGCAAAGGTGATTTGCGTTTACGGAAATACGACACCACCGCCCCCAGACGCCCCTTTTACGGCTTATAAGAAGGCCTCGCCTGCCTAGGTAACGCACACACCTGATCATCTTCTAAGCCCGGCAGACAGGTGAGCAACACACGCATGGCACCACCATTCTTTTGTCTTTGAGGTTTTTTGGCAAGTGGCAGGTGAAAAATGCTGCGCTATACTCATTGTGTAGTACATATATGTCAATGTGGGAATGACAGAGGTTTAAAATTATTTCTACACTTGCATGTTTCATGTTCAACAATTTTTTCCACTTTTGCAATGACTGAAAAGGGGTTTGTGCAGGGGTTTTTACACTTCAAAATATTAACATTTCATCATGGTAATTGAAACATTTTAACAATTACAAACATTAGAATAATAGCATATTGTTAGTTGATTTTACACTTGTATATATACAAGCTAAAATAAAGTGTTGGATGTGGTTGACTTGTGGTTGACAAATGTTCAAATGTGCACCATCTTTCTTTTTTTTTTACACCGGTGTGACTGCGTTTTGTTTATATTCAATAACTGTTACTACTTAGAATTTTCTTTGAGGTGGTTAACATATCTATATCCTTTTCTGACTTTAATAAGGAATAACAAATGAGTGACTTTTGTAGTTGGCTTGTATTGTGGGAAAGAAAAAGCCAGTCTACCATACATGCCATTTAAACTCAAGTGTTTCCTTAAAGCAATGCAACCGCGTCCAAAGGTTGGCAGGTGAACAAACAAATTTGTGACCCAATGTTCTTTTTATCAATATCATTCTTCTTCTTTGTATTATTATTGCAGCGCTGCAGTCCAAAATAAAATTCATCGAGTGCAACATGCGTTTCGACACGCCACTCATCTTCTTGGTCCTATCTTGCCTGAGCCTGGCAATGGCACAGGGTGAGTGGAGAAAAAAAAAACACTCCAGCTGATTATTTTATTATGGTGGCCTGCAACATACCACCGGAGATAAAGCAAAGGTCAATGAGGGTTGCTGTTTATTGGCCGTGTGGGTGAAGGGAAGATGTGTCTTCATTGAGCCTTCATTACTTAATGATTGAATTTAATTGTAGATTGGGATGCATTAACAGTCATAATTATTTATATCAGAATAGTCTTGCCTAATGTTTTGTGTTACACTATACTATATATATTTTTTAATGCGGTCAATACCAAATTCAAACCAATGCATTTCTCATGTTATAATAGTCTAGCAACAAAAAAAAATTCGATTTATCTCACTGGTAAGTGACAGTGTTTTTTTTTTTTTTAAAAGGCAACACAAAAATTGCATTGCAATATATTTCAGAAATCAAATTCATCTTTGTATTTCCCCCTTACATATATTACAGATGAAAAAAATCTTATAAAATATTTAGATATTTGAGCAGGTATTGTTACATACTGTACTCATTGCATTAAAAAATTCATTGAAAGATAGTATATTGAAATTTAAGTTGCATTGGGCTGTTTAGAGAGCACTGTTTTGTTCTATTATTCACGTGTTGGACGTTTAACATTTTAATAGGCCGAGAGCAGCGCACATCAATTCATAACACTCGTAACAGCACAATATGTTCTCTGCTTCAGTTTCCTACGACGACTGCTGCCTGACATATGTGAAAGAGCTCAACAAGAAGACTCAGGACCGCGCGGTCAAGTATAGAATTCAGGAAACGGATGGAGGCTGCAACATCCGGGCTGTCATGTGAGTACACGCAACCCGAACACATACTGTCACATCTATTTGGAATTGTCTATGAACCTGCATGTTTTTAAAATGTGGGAAATATTCAGGAGGCATAATGTCAGCGAGTCTGAAATCTGTCTGAATGTGTGTATGACACTCAATACAAAGGCACAAGAAAAATCATCTTGGAAAAATGGGGATTGTTTTTGCTCCAAAATTCTTTCACATAAGAATCGGGATTGTCATTTATCACGACCCAGGATTGATTTAAAATGTCCCAAAATCAATATTATAAAACTAGTTTCATCTTATTTTATAAAACCTATGTGATTTATAGCTATCTTCAAAGAGTCGCAGTTGTGGTCCGCATGTTGTTTTTGTGGAAAAAGATGCACCTTCCTTCTCATTCAAAACGTAATAAATGGGAAAAAAAATAAATAAAAAGACATTTTGTCTCCTTTCATTAACTTCGCTTGGCGCCAGACTTGCGTCCTGCACAAAAATAGGGCCCATAAATCCTATTCCTTCTGTGGGAAAGTTATTGGAACTAATCTGATTTCAGAGTTGTATTTCCACCCTATAATGTGTGAAAAAAAATGTAGCGCATTCAGTGAACACTATCTATTTTGCCACCATTGCAGCTTCACCATGCGGAGGGGCCGGGCGTACTGCTGCGATCCGCAAGAGATGTGGGTGCAGGAGCTGAAGTCCAGCATCGACAGAAAAGCCATCAAACTGGTCAAGAAACCCACCCCAAAGGTCTTGGATATTTTTCATTATTATTTATTTTAAGTAGTACACACAATAAAACTGAGTCTTGTTTGTTCTCTTCAGCGCCTGAGGGGTCGTTTGTTCAGCTGAGGAACACCCCACCTATCTGGCAAAAAGGACAACCACGTTTTTACTTTCATTTTTGACATTTTTGCATTGACAGGACTTTTTTTTACGACGCCGCTTGACCATTAGATTGATGAACAAACAGTGTTTATGTACAAATGGAAACCATAAAATGTGAATCTGAGATGGGTACAGGATAAGCCCTTACTGAAGCATTATAACAATAAACATGCCTAGCAATTCCAACAATGTGTAAATGATTTACTGTATGTTGATGTCTAATGCTTAATAATAAGGTTGTATAAGGACGTCAATATCAAAATTATGAATGAGTAATTTTTAAAAAGAATACATACTGCAACACTTAACATACAGCAATGCCTCGATTTCATAAAAATACATACACACACACACACACACACACACACACATCTCTCTCTCTCTCTCTCTCTCTCTCTCTATATATATATATATATATATATATATATATATATATATATATATATATATATATATATATATATATATATATATATATACAGTATATATACAGTATATATATATATATATCTATCTATATATATATCTATCTATATATATATATATATATATATATATATATATATATATATATATATATATATATATATATATATAGGCTCTCTACGCCTTGCTTTTAGCCACAGGCACCGTCAAAGGGGAATATTTGAACATTGTTAGCAGTATATGTATGTATGTCGGTATATTGGACACTTCAGATTGCCCTTAGGTGTGTTTGTGAGTGTGAATGGTTATATAGCGGTGGCCCTACTGTGTGGAGTTTGCATGTTCTCCCCATGCTCGTGCGGGTTCTGTCCAGGCAATAGCAGCTATATAAAATGGATGAATGTCTTGTGGCCAGCTGTGTGATTTAAGAATCAAACTGTTTTGGAATCGTAATTTAATGCTGCAATTCAATTCATTGTGTGGTTTCGTGTGCCTGGCTTGCCCACCAGGAGGCAGTATTGTATACAGTTATGCAAATATAAACGAAAAGTTCTACTTCAACCACTACTGCTACTACTATAAGTGACTAATATCGAATGTGTGCTTTTGAGTATTATCTCATTGATATGTGTTCAACATTTGTGTTCAAATACTGAATGAAGACCGAACGCATACAAAGTGCTTACATGACGATGCATACGGCAGAGGTATGTTTGTCTAGCCGCTTAAGTCTGTTGCGTGTCTCTGTCATGCACACGAAGCCGTAGCCCGCCACTTCCACCGATGTCCTCCTCTGGACACGGTGCAGCAGGATGCGGTAGGCGCCGGTGATGGGGCTCCTCAGGCCGGGCCCGTTGTCTTGGAGGTGGCGCTCAGTAACGCCCAGCTCCTCCAAAGCTGCTTTGACGCTCAGGTCGTTGGAGCTGAGCATGACAGATGATCCCGCCAGGTGTGAGGGCGTTGGGCAAAAAGTCAGATACGCTTCTGGGTAGTCAACGCCCCTCATCCACTCGCAAGACATGATCTTTGCCGCACTGAGGCGGTCGGCGGGCACCGGTCTCAGCAGGCCCCGGATGACCTCCCCACAGGGGGTAGGCACATAGGAAGGGATGCTGTAGGAACCCTGCAGGATGCAGCGCCTCAGCCTGCCCGTGTTTATGGCTGTGAAGGGCATGGTGGCGGTGGTCATGAAATAGAGCAGGACACCCAGAGCCCACATGTCCACGTGGCGGCCCACGTAACCCGAGCGCCCGAACAGTTCGGGCGCAGCGTACGGCGGGGAGCCGCAGAACGTGTGCAGCATGTCGTCGGGACGGCACGGTGCGCTGAAGCCAAAGTCGCCCACTTTGACGCAGCTCGTGCTCGTGAAGAACACGTTCTCAGCCTTCATGTCTCGGTGAACGATGTTGCTGTCGTGCTGCCATAGGAGGACGCGTGATTGTTAGTCATCACAAAGATGGGAAGTACTCAAAAGCAAAGACACATTAAAAAAATTGCAGTAGAAAAGAGCCTAAAAGAAACTCGTGATGATTCAAGCTTTAATCTATATTATTTTTATTTCCTGTTTTCTGCAGTATTATGTGCTATCATTACTTCTCTATGTATTAGGAAAAAAATAGAACATGAGACTAAGGAAAAATAAATATATGAATATTGATAATGAATGAGAACCATTATACTACTACTACTTTTACTATATCTACTAACAAACAATAAATAAATAATAAAAATAATGATAATAATAATATCATAAGAATGTAAGTAATAACTCATTTAAAAAGCCAAGGAAATTTTAAAGAATAAAATATAATATCACACCCATGAAATGATAAAGTAATACAAAACAGGGAAGAATAACACCACTCAAAACTAAAAATTATCCGTTAATAATTAGAATATTAATTGTGATGAATTCATCGTGCTAGAAAAAGCTGAAAAACAACAATAAAAACAACAAAATCATGTTGACTTTTGGAAGAAAAATAGCAAATGAAAAAAAAACATGCAGAATGAAAAAAGAAATACAGCAATACAAAATCATAGCACACAAGACCTAAGATAAAATGTAATTAAAATGTAAATATGCAAGTCTATGGCTTGGTGGTAGAGTGGTCCTCCCCCAGCTGGGAGGCTGTGGGTTCCATCCCCTCACCATCAAGACCATGTCGAAGTGTCCTTGAGCAAGACACTGAACTCCCGGTTGCTCCTGATGCTGCGTCATCAGTAGGTAAATTACTAGTTAGTGAAAAGCGCTTTGAGTACCCAAGGTAGAAAAGGGCTATGAAAGTGAAAGTCCATTTATCATTTACCAAGAAGAAGATAAAGAAGAAGATCAAGGATGGACTCGGACAGTGGTTCAGTCTGCTCACTTCTTTGATTGAAAATAATCTTTTCGGGAAACCATTTACAAAAGATTGAATTGATTTTCACTATATCCTATATAATAGCAATATGCGAGTCCAACCAAGTTTTCGCATAACTTCAATGAACAATTTTATTATTTTCATCATTTATCTTTGCTTTGTGACTGGAAGAAGTCTCATCTTGTTTCGTATCGAAAATGATAATCTGCTTGTAAAGGAACAATAATTGTATTACTTCTTTTCTACGTTGTACGTAGACACTCACCATATACTTGACGGCAGCCAGCAGCTGAGCAAACACCAGCTTGCTCTCCAGGTCGGAGAGGCGACCCCTGGTGCTGATGCGAGAGAACAGCTCCCCGCCGGCCGCGTACTCCATGACCAGGTACAGCCTCTTGTAGGTCTCAAGCACCTCGTATAGGCGCACGATGTTGGGATGCGCTAGCTTCTCCATGCACGAGATCTCTGAGGCGAAAAGTGCCTGCGAGCTCTTGTCCAGGCGCGACTTATTCAAGACTTTCACTGCCACTCTTTCTGACAAATACAAAACACGTCATTCATTTCCTGTTTTACGATGCCACCAAGTAGATTTATTCTGTGGTGCCCGTCCATCATCACTGACACTAAGAATGGGGACATCTATAGCATGCACAGTGTTCAAAGGGCTTTACAGGGATCAAGTCAAGGCAAAAAATGCCAAAAACCATTGATGCCCGACTTACCTTTGGTTAGGTCGTGTATACCCAGTCTGACCCGTGAGAAGTTCCCTGATCCGATCTCGCCTCTGAGCTCATAAAAGCCCACCCGCCGTCCACATGTGAGATCGTCCATAACTCTCTCCGAGTGGTTCAGGTCATAGGACGCCTTGGAGAACGTCGTGTGCAGCGCTACCTCCTGCTGGGCTCTGATGTCCGTCCTATCCGGCTTTTGGTTCTTTTCGACGACGTTCCGGGATGATCGTTTGTAAACCTTCTGTGGGTGTTGTCCAGGTAGACCCCCTGAGAAGAAAGGTGGGCGCTAAGATGTATGAAACTCAAAGTCATTATTTTAAATGCACTTACATGTTTTTATGTTCTTCTTGTTGCGCTCTGTGTTGATCTTTTTGTTCAAATACATGACTATTCTCCCATATAGGAATTATGGTCCAATAAGAGTTAGAAGGCATAGAAGATAGATGGCATGAGTAAAGAAGCACTCTCAGGTGGTGTTCCGAATATCTTGTCAAGATCTCCAGGTGATTCAGCGGTTGCTGCTAGCCCATCCACCGCTGTAACAGGATAATATGGTGGACCGTCATGTCGCATGTGCTGTAATCCGGGCTCCTCCCATGCAGACAGACCACAAGCAGGCTTTGCAAAGGCTTCCAAACGAGAACGTGGGATCCACGCCGGTGGGATTATCCTTTCTCCTTGCCGTCTTAAAACTTGTTGTCTTTAAGATGCGCTGCAAGTGAAGAGATCCCAGGGTCTCATCAGACTTATTGTAAAAGTGGCACATATAAATATTATATATATATATATATATATATATATATATATATATATATATATATATATATATATATATATATATATATATATATATATATATATATATATATATATATATATATATATATATATATACACACACAGAGATAGATAGATAGAAAAAGAAATGTTGTCATTAAATCATATTCAATCACAACTTAATTACACTGACATTTCACTGTACGTCACCCATTGCTTGCATATATAGCATAAATTAGTCATTAGCTAGCGTTAGCCCGAAAGTGCCCCAGAAATTAGTCAAATTACTTTTTTGAAGAAGTTTCCGACTGATTTTTTTTTTTTTTTTTAACATACCAGTTTGAATCAAATGTGTCTCATGTGGATCTGACATCACTTGTCTCTGAGAAAAATGTCTATGCCTTTTGAGTAATCATGTAATCTAATAATGCATTACAATAATAAATCATGTTTTTCTCGCTCTTCAATGTCATCACGTTTACCTACTGTTGATGACACGTCACAGACACATACGTAACCAATAAGTCTGCGAGTTTACTTAGGATGAAATCAAATATGAGGTATAAAATATGAAATCCAAAGATGAAAAGATGATCACATGTTTCATTGCAAATTCAGTCTCCTTGTGTGTTAATGCGAGAAGCAATTTTGGAGACACTTCCTGCAATACTGATGTAACAAAACAAAATGAAACCAAAACTGTGTTGACCCATTAAAATGTCATCAAAACTTTATGTTTTTTATGTGGCCAAATGCATGTGAGATCTAATATCCATGATAACACGTTTATGGTCACCGCTTGGCTGCATCAAATGGCAAAACACACAAAATACACATGCACATAGCAACATTAACACAAGCTATCTTTGGAAGATGATGCCTCAAGAATCAATTGTAAACTTATCGGGAAGGCTGTTTTGGAGCTGACATTTTTTGAAACATTTTTCTCATATTGTTGATTTGTTAAACTTCCTCAGATTGTAGTATGTTCAAATCTCAGATTATGTCCTTACCTGTTATTGGAATTTCCTCTCCAATGGTCATTTTTAATACTTCCTGAATGTTTGGAGTTAATATCTTTTTCCGAAGGTACTGGTTGCCATGGCCACTTGAAAGATGAATGAAGCAAAACTAAGTGCATTTTTCCCCAAACTGGGGATTTCAATTTGGTAAAATTCAAAGTGCTGTAGCTTTGACGGTATTTATTTAAATTGAAATCAAATTATCATTTCAAAGCATCATTACAATAATAAAACTTTATTTTCCTACTGATGCACCAAGTGATCTGTTTAATATTAGTTAAAATTAATTTGACAACGAGCCATTTATTTGCTCATCTTGATACTCATTTGACTTCCCACATCATTTTGCACTAAAAGAGAATTTCAAGAACAAACTGTCCTACCCTGTTCAAGTGACGACCCTTTGACACAGTGACCCAGACACAGGACAACATAACACCAGACAGACCCACAACCTGACTCCAGACAGTCTGATAATGGACTGCCAAGACCTCATCACCTATAAGCTTCATTCATACAGTACATGATGCCGGTGTATAATCCAATCATCTCCTGCCTGGTGAGCATGTCAGCACGTGATGAGGACAATGCAAGTATGTGCAGATTTGAACATCATAATTCACAATGACACTAACGCGCAAGCCTGGACAACCCTACACAATACAAGTAAACTGTTAAAATGCATTTCTTTTTATTGTATTTCACTTTTAGCTCTTGAGGCGGCAAACAAATTGAATCCGTAATAAAATAAATTAAATCAGGGTAACTTTGGATGAGGGATGATTAGAAAATTTGGTCTAATATTTCATATAGAATAAAAATCAGCAATGCAAAAAAGAAACATTTTAGAAGTCATTTACTTGTTTCCTGCCCACTCGTATTAGAAAATGATAACGCAAACACTCTGCATTGGAATGAATAGAAGTATCTGAGCAATTTTGTTTGTACGCCTGTCAAAAATGTTTTGTCATTACAGTTCCTAATTCTGGTTTGACACAGAGCACAAATGGTTATGTTCTGAATATTCCACCTCGGCAAGCTACAAATATCCAGGTAAACAGATCTGAGCCATTTTGTACAGATTTCTGTTTTGGGAAATACAATTTTAATGACTGTTTAGCACGTCGACCTCTCGGTTCAGAGGTCCCAGGTTCAATTCCGGCTCAAGCCTGCCTGTGTGGAGTTTGCATGTTCTCCCCATGCACATTCAGGAAACATGCATTAAACACTCCAGATTGTCTTTAGGTGTGATTAGGAGTGAGAATGGTTGTTTGTATTTGTATTTAAAGTCAGCTGAGATATGCACCAGTTAGCCAGCGTCGCTCCATGAGGATAAGTAGCTAAAGAAAATGAATGGATGGATGGTATTGCGATGAATCTTGAATTATTATATTGTTCTTTGTAAGTGTATCTACACATGGCCTACTTAAACCAAAAGGCTGTTTTTTGGAAATAAAATCACATACATGTGGTTGTACTTTTATTTTGAAGACAAAGTCACACTTTAACACCACATAGTAAACACATAGCCTCTAAAGTGGACATTTGTAGCCCATTTTGGGGATGCTCAAGCACCCCTAAAATAAATTTCAGCATGCATAAAATTTAAGAGACATTTGGTATTGCTTTAATGTATGTCATTTTCAAACAAGCTACAGAAGAGCGTTTGCGTGTCGTACTTTTTATAAAATGCTATTTTTTAACAGAATTATTGCCATTTTCCACCCGATCCCGCTCACCTCTGCCCTAACAAAGCTCGGAGCGCCATATTTGCCCAAATGAGCATGCTCCCTTCCAGTAATACACAGATGGTTAAGCAAGCCAGCTAATAGCAGGATTACATTTCTTACGTTCTACTACTCAGTACCTTACTCTGATATAATTACCAGTTTTCATTGTTGCTCCATTTTATGTAGCTCACTCTTTATGGTGTTAGGTTGCATTTTTTTTCTACGTAGGGAATATTTCAGTCCTATGTCAGCATTGGAATGGGAAAAGCTAGCTGTATGTAAAAAAAGACAAACAAAACTGTCCCTCCTTTCATAATTGTGGGAATAAAACTGTTCATTTATCTTGCCTGGCAGGGAGCTTAGTACCACTAAACCTCTGACCCGAGAATCACCCCTGGTTTCCAAGTAGAAAATAAGGAATGCAGGGACATGAAGCACATTTTCAAGTATGTGGCTCTCCTGAAAATGGGGTCAGACCATTTGTCGCCATGCTGAATAAACACAAAGGTGGCGTGGGAGGTCCGGGAAGGTGAGGCCTGGGGCGCCCCCATGCTGATCCCGGCCTGGTTTTTGTTTTAAGTTGGAGGTGCTAAATACCTCCCCTGCTGAGATAAGAGATGATTAATGCCTTTGATTGGGTAGCTGCAGGGCTACTTAAGGCACTTCATTGGACTGAGCTGGGCCCTGCTTGACACACACAGAGGCCAGAAAAGTGGACGCTAGCTGGCCTTTTTATTTTTTTTTAAGGGAAGTTGGCCTTTGAAGTAGCTTGCAGAAGAACAACGTCTCCTACAATAGCATGGAAATTTGATTAGACAGCTCTCACTTTTTTTTTTTTTTTTTCGACTCGGCACCAGTGACATTTGAAGTGGAGGCTTGCATAAATAACAGAAGTTGTAGGGGCAAAACGGACACTCTGGTTCTGGTGAGCCAAGGAGCAGTTTGGGCGGAATTTAAAGCCATGGATGTATTCCGGCGATTCCTGGTGCTGCTATGCACACTCCACATGACATGTAAGTACTTTTGTTTGCTTAGTGGAGTACTCTGATGAGCCTTGTTTGTTTGTTGAGCATCACCATTTTTTGCCAGAATTTGCATTGTGCCAGAATTTGCAGCAAAATTAATGGCAGGTTGAAAATGCTCACTTTGGATAATAGTAAAGGCAAAGTTTTATCAATACACGAATCTATCAACAGTTGAGCTAGGCACTTTTGATTTTAATTCTGCATCTGAACAAGATATTTTGGACTATATGCTTGAGGTTTATGCGGAAGCAGCATGGCGATTGTCACCCGGAGCAAACAGGAAGTTATTTACCAAATAACACCACCACTCCATGAAGTTTTTCTTTGTCGTCCACATAAAAAAGTAGTCTTATATTTTAATAATTATTGCAAACTTGAATACAGTCAACAAATAAGAAGAATGTAAATGTGCACAATAATAATGATATAGTAGAACATATATAATATGAGAGGATAATAGAGAGAAGAAATAAAGATAAAATACATTTACACGGGTTTGTTTATACAAATATGTTTCAAATAAATTCTCTACTGTTTACTGTCTTACTGTCCAAATATTTAATTTAAAAAATGTATTGTTTAAATACATTCTTTTTTTTATTCATTATTAATTAATGTGATATTTTGACATCAACATTAAAACAATTGATTAAATATGTAGATTCACTTTTCTATATTTTAGAAAAAAACAATCAATACCTTCTCTCAAGCTACCATGACATTCTTTTCAATATTATTGTGGATAAAATCACTTCAATCATTTCTGCCATAATATATTTACAGAACGACAGTAACCTTTGTCTGGCCATATTTTAAAATTCTAACTTTATTTTTAAAAATGTAGTTACTTCGTACTAATGTATTTATTTTAGTCATTTTTTCCTGTAAAATATAAACATACATAAAGCTAGTTTTCTATTTTTTTAAATGGTTAAATGTTCAATCTATGTTGTAATTTCTAATTAGCTTTTCATATTTTCTGTCATTTTAATTTTCCTGTTTATTTAATCTTTTAATTCAAGAAAATCCAAATATTTTTGTAGATTTTCAATATAACGTGATATATTTTTGTGTATTTGATTGAATTAACTGCTCAATACTGTGATTGTTGACACTGTTCTCAATTTTATTTTTAGCCAACATCCTTTTCCTATAAAAAAAAAAAAATTGGGGGGATTGTTCCTTCCCAAAATCTGTGATCTGGTGAACACTTGAGTGCCAAACCAAGACTATTCAGAGTCCACTGTACGTTTTCATCTAATTAAAAAAATGAAAATAAAAACAAATCTACTTCAGAGGTGGTTTTGGAGAATAGTTAAATTGTGTTGTTGTTTTTCAGTGGCGGCAGTGCTCAACAAACACATAGAGCGCCGAAACCTGCTCTTGCAGAGGATGTGCTGTAGGCGGCAGAGTCACTTTGTCTACATCGGTCAAGGTAAAGCTCGAAGTTGGGTCAGGTAAAGGTCTAACTTCTTCAGCTATAAAGCGCTGCCTAAGTGCACTTCATCTAAAGTCAAAATTTTGGGTTTTTGATGGCAGACATCTCAGGCAGCCCTGTCAGCATAGACGTGGGCCTGTGTAGGCCTAATTGCGGAGGGGCAGCAGGCAGGCCGCCCAATGAGGCTGAAGCGCAAGATCTTGTGCAAAATGTATCCATGCTGGAGTTCCTCAAGAGCAAAAAAGTAGGTGAAGTAATGTCAAACCGCCACATGGGGGCACAATGGCTAGCTTTGTGGTCACTAGACACCCCTGCTTTGGTCAAAGACATATTTTTGACATCAAATCATCTGCAACCAGCTGAGGGTGCGTGGAGCTGTCGCCTCAGAAGTCGGAAAGCCCCAGAAGCTGCCGATGTCATCATGCGGCGCGAACTACGCGTGCGAACCCACGGGCATGCGCATGGATCGTGTGCTCCTGTTTGAGGGCCCCCGTGAGGTGGAGGTGATCCAGGAATGCCACTGCGAGATCCAGCCGGGTCAGTGCATGCGCGTGCCCTCGCTGAGGACCTTCTTTTCGGAGACGCCCTACGAAAGCGTTGTGGATGTGGGAGGGTGCTCGCAGTCCAAGGGTGCACCAGGTAACTTCATTCAATTTTCATCGAGTTGCATTTTTCTTGTCGTTCAAGCAAGCCATGGTTGGTCGTCACCTGAGCCCTGAACCATAGTGATGTCATTCTTAGTTGACAGCAAATGACAAAATGGCCGCCACCAGAGTTGGATAAAGACAGGTGGATTTTGATGCTTAATTCAGATTCGACATTTGTATTGATGAGAATGTGATGTTTAGACTAGCGGGGGAACGTAGAATTTATTAATGTACAGAAAAAAATGACTTGACTTTCCCGTTAAATATTTTTGAGTAATCTTTAAATTTGGTTAGCCTAAGTGCAGAAATTGCATAAATTGGATTTGTTACCCTACTGTGATAACCAATCCATCCTTCCATCCATTTTCTTCAGCTGCTTATAATTCACTAGGCTTCACAGGCTGGTTGGCGCCTATCCCAGGTGTCTATGGCAGTGTCTATGGACACCCTGAACTGGTTGCCAGCCAATCGCAGGGCACACGGTGACAAACGACCATTCACAGACCCAATCACACCTAAGGACAATTTAGAGTGTCAGATACACCTGCCATGCATGTTTCTTTTAAGTGTGTGACGAAGCCAGAGTGCTCGGAGAACCCATGAGGGCTCGAGGAGAACATGCAAACTCTACACAGGAAGGTCGAAGAGAGCTGCATTTGAACGTGCTAAAAACTTTTCCACCGAGCGCCCCTAGTGTGACATCAAGCAAAAATACCAGTGTGATTGCTAAATATAAAAATTACTAATGACTAATGCAACTACTGTATACTATCAAGCTAACAATGTCATACATTTGAGTTTTGTGTTTGTCATTTAAGTTTTTTTTAAGTTGAAGTAAAAAAAAAAAAAAAAGTTTGAAAAGTTAACTTTTTATTTATTTCGGGGGAGTATTTTTTGTGCACTCAGAGTGGGTGTACCATTAAGTTTCATCAAATTATTGAAGAATAAATAAAATATGTTGGTTAAAAAGAAAAGGCCTAAATCACTAAACCCTATTGGGTCTGTTGTTTTAATAAGGGTCAAGACAAAAACATTTGTTCCAATAATAATACGTTATAGTCGCCCCCACTAGTCCAAACATGGCATTCTTAATAGTATTTTTTCTTTGAAAATAAATCAACCAGAAAATCCACCCATTTTTATTCATCTCGAGGAGCGGCCATTTGACCACTTGCTGTCAACTGAAAATGACGTCACAGACTAGTTGCTCAGGACTCAATTAATGACCAATCACAGGTCACCTGTTTTCTGAGTTTGTGTGCTAAGTCTAACATGAACCCTGCAAGCTCCATGCTAAATTTAATTAAAAAAAAATAAAAATCTGATGAAAAATACTTGTATATATTTATTTACAGGCCCATGGGCCAAATTACCTGCCTTTATTCCAAATTTAAAAAAAAAATCTTTAATACATGAAATAAAACAAAAGAATCAAAATTCAATATTAATAATAACATCTAATGTTTATTTTTTTTAGGAATATTGAAATCTATACAGATTTTTTTTACCCTTCACATTAAAGTTCAAGCCTAGTTTTTCATTTTAAGACATAAATACATTGTTTTATGTTCACAAAACAAACCAAAGTTTACACTTTATCAGACGTGTTGAAATGCTAAGTCAGGGTTAGGTTCCTCGAACATGCAGTTTGGAGGCAATTTACGGCCCACATGATGACATTTGAAGGTCCACTAGCTGACCTCATACTTTAATGTGAGGGTATCTAGCATAGCTCTGGCTAATGACAGATTTCAGTAAAATGGAATTATGGAGTAATACCAAGTGGAAAGAAAAAGTTATTCTGTCACCTAGTTTCAGTCATGTGTTTTGCAAAACCTGCCGTGAAGCGAGACGGAATGTTGTTTTTTTTTTCCCCTAGACATCAGTGATCAACTCGACATACTGAGGTTAATGCCAAGGACATTCTGAAGAACTACAGAATTAATTTATTTATTTAAATTAATTTTCTGAACTGCTACTAATAAAAATAACAATGGATTCGTTGCACTTGTTTTGAAAAGTTGAACCTCATTTTTTGTGGATAACTTGGTGCCGCCTCGACATACCCAGACTATCTCCAGCAGTTCTCACATAAGTTGATTTGGAGACCCGTTTGCTAAGTAATTCAACTTTTCCACAGAGGGATTCTCCTGCCTGCCAACCAAATTCGACTCGGCCCTGGTGGAGACCCCCAACAAAGTGGACGTGATCCAAACGGTGGCGGCCTGTGAGCTGAAGGAGAGCTGCTACCGGGTTCCTTATGTGGAGTACTACTACGAAATCGTGCACCACAGCGACGGCGTCAAGGAGGAAAGGCTCAGGGTACGCTCAATAAAATGAGAATCAAACAGCAAGGCTAGGCCTTGCCGGTTCCGGTTCCGCAGTTAAGCACATGCAACCGGGCTCATTTGTAATTCTGCTTTCACACGTCAAAAGGAAATGCTGCTGCTGCTGCTGCTGCTACGTGGGTGCCAGACACTAATGAAGTAGTTTTATTCATGTTGGCCCACGTGCGACAGACAGCACTTCATCAGCCTCCTGGCTTCCTCTCGCTTAATCGCGCCACAAACGTAGACACCAGACTGAAGCGTTTCCATGCATGGACAGGAAAATATTGTGAAAAATATTGATTTCATTTAAGGTGAAAAGCTGGGGGAGTTACAGTTGCCCCATGCAATTACAACATTTAGGATTCACTTGCTACAAATGGTCATCAGATGTAATAATCTTTAAAAAAAATATAAAGTTGAACTTTCACCAGTTTAAGGCAACACCGGTCAAATTTAAGATCACTCTGTCAATAAACGTCACACAATCAACAAAACATTTTGAAGACATGAATGCACGATACAATACATCTTCATTTCTATAGCCCTTTTACAACAGCTACACACTTAACAGAGTCGTTTAAAAAAGATGTTTTTTAAACTATATAAAAATGATCGTTTAAAAGTGCAAACGACCTCAATTTATTCTAGCTGCATGTTAGGAAATTAAATGAAATTTGAAGCATGTGCAAGACCTCGATACGGTATATTTAAGGATGAAGTGGAATTTTTAAGAATAGTTAAGACCATTTTTTTTTCTGTAAAGCAAAACTCTTATCGATCTCTTGTCAAAAGAATTGCTATAAATTAACCCCTTTAGGCTCCAGTAATTTTTCAATATATTTTAACCCTTTGAAAAGGTTGTAACTTGATAATGCTTGGAGACATTTTTCTACATTGGTGCTTATAGGATTTAAGTCCTTAAAAAGTGTAGTGATGTGAAAAATACGATTAACAGCAAGTCATTAAAATACAAATATGAACTGTATAGTATTTATGACATATAAAGTATAAATTAGAATATATATTTTTTATGGATTGCCATGAAGTACTTTTATTATTCAGATACAGCTCATTTAAAAAGGGAAATACATGAAAGAACAATAACTTTATTATTTAATAAATTCATTAAAATAAAATAATTAGAACTATAATATCACATACTGTATTAATTTCATTAAAATTCTTTCCTTCTAAAATGTAGCAAGTGAATATTGAAAAACATAGACTTATAAAAAAACTAACACTAATTTCATTATTTAATTAATTAAAATGAAAAGAGCTGTGATAGCACTTGTGTCACATTAAAATACTGTATTCGGATTCCAAGTCTTTTATGTATTTATTGTTAAAAAACAAACTATATACATATATATATATATATATATATATATATATATATATATATATATATATATATATATATATATATATATATATATATATATATATATATATATTACTGCTATTACAAACTATATATTAATGAGTTCATTGAAATATAATTACTCAAGTGTAATTTTTCGGATTATTAAACCCCTTAACGTCCTTTAAAATACTTAAAAATTCAAAATGTGAAACAGTCTGAAAAAAAATTCTAGATTTAACATAAAAAAAAAATCAAAGTTAAAAAAAAACAAGCACATTAATGAATAATCTATTCCTGTTCTAGGGAAAATGGACTGCTTATAATATTCTATGATTAATCATTTTAAAAGATAAAAGGCTTAGTTTTTGCTTTTTTGTGTGTGTGTTGGGGGGGGTCTGGGTTTAGCAGTGAAGGTGTGAGCGTAGTGGGCAAACGCAAATGGGCCCCTGCAGGTGTTAAATCAAAGCGGCGGGCCACGCTAAACGACGGTGTCAATATTTGTGAGCTGACGTCCCGTCTCTGTGTGTCGCTAACGTTCCGTAGGAAGTGGACGTGGGCAGATGTTTGGGAGGCTGCACCACAGGAAACCGATGCCTTCTCAGGTACGTACGAGCACAGCTGCCACATGCACATACCAATAGCCGGCACTTGGCAATTGCTTGTGAGATCTGACACCGTCTCATGCAGACGCTTTCAAGTTTCCTCCACAAACACCAAATGCTCTTTTAATCACTTCACCTCTTTTTGCGTCAGACTAAATAAGTAAAGGGAAAAAGTGTGTGCGTTTTTTATTTTCAAACATAGAAACTTGAAATTACACTACAGTAATGTTGTCATGGACAGTTTAAGAAATTTCACAGCGTTTTCAATCTTAGGCAACATATTTATTTATTGATTAATCTGAGAAACTATCCCCCATTATTTGTACAATAATCAGCCTAGTCACACTTTTTGTGGCAATTTATCGTCTGTATGTTTGTAGGTGTTCAAAATTCAGTGAGCCTTTCCCAAAAGATTACGGGATCATAGTTTGTGGTATATTTATGATTTCAACAGTGCCAATTTACTTAGCTTTCCAACATAACAAACAATAAAACACCGTAGGCCAGGCTGAAGAATTCATCAAACGTTTGTAGGAGAAAGAAACAAAACAATCATAAACATATAAAAGAAAATCAAATTGTATCTTAATGATCTTGGTTCTTATTTGAAATCTGTTCTAAAACATTTAAGGAGACTTCAATTTTTTTTGTCATCACAATAATGCAAGTTTTCTGAGAGTTTGCACTCAAACTGTAGGGTTAGGGTTAGGGTCATTTTTGCCCATTTCCATTGGTGGCCATTTTGTCATTTGTTGTCAATTTAAATGATATCATTGTTGTTCAGGGTTATTTAACAACTCAATTAACAACCTATCTTGGCTTACGTGTTTACTAGTCATGTGACAATTGCAAGCTGAACAGTGATTGGTTGTGAACTGAGCCCCAAGCAACTCTGATGTCCTTTTTAGTAGACAGCAGGTGGCAAAATGGCCAAGGATGGAAATGGATAAAAAAAAAAAAACGGTTGGTTTTGCTGATTAATTCGTATTCCATAAACACAATAGACTGATCGGGCTTCATATTTGATTTGACACTTAAATACTGTTGAACTGTACTTTAAAATATATGTATACAGTATAGTGTGTTTTATTCAGTGATTCTTTTGCATACCACTAGAGGGAGCCCCTTTAGCATTTTGGAGTAAATTGATTAATGTAGGTAATTAGGGAGGCTCAGTGAAGCAATGGTTAGCACGTCCATCTCACAGTTCTGGTACCTGAGTTCAAATCCACCTCGCGCCGGCTTTCCTGTGTCGAGTTTGCATGTTCTCCCCGAGCCCGTGTGAGTTCTCTCCGGGCACACTGATTTCCTCAAGCAATTAAATGCTTTTCAGCGAATAACATTTATTCACTACTGGTCTTGGACACCATCATCATTCACTGTATGTATGGCAATAAACTACCATTTTTAAACAATTAAAACTATGATATAGAAATACTGTAACTACATAATGATGCCTATTTGATTCGTCTAAAGTTTTATACATTGTTCAGTAACATATATGCAACATTTAAATTAAGAAACAGTACTGAAATATTTTCTGTGTAGAAAAATCTGCAATAACTTTAAAACTTTATTGAGGTTGTTATTTGATTAAACACTATACTCACTGACTAATAATATTAAAAAAAAGAGTACTTTGAATGCAATTTATAAATATATTTATTTATTTAAAAATTCATCGTCATTCAACTTTTTAAAAAAAAAGTCGAGATTAAAAATCATAAAATTCCATCACAGATATAGTCTTTGTCCAGCACTTTTTTTTTAATCCATCTATTGGTTTCATGTGTTAGTAGACACCAACTGCATGACTTAGATAAAAATGAAAACTGGTTTGAGATTCTACTAAATGCATTTTTTTTCTTTCCTTCTTCAGGAGTCCAACAGACCCCGAAATCTGCCACTTGTGGGCCGAGAAAAAACCAAGCTCTTGTGTTCCTCAGGGATACGAGAGTCACAGCTTTCTTAGCCAACACGGCAAGATTAGCACCATCCTGTCCATCACTTCCTGCCGCTGCACTAACTGAACGCTCACAAAGACACAGAGCCCGCCCCCTACTGGACACAAGTGCACATGACGTGGTTGCCGAGAGCAGATTTGCTAACCGTTCAGCCTTCAGTGCTGCCTCCTTAAATATTTGTTGTATTATATGTAACATATGTAAAAATGGATCGTTTTTTGAAATAAATAAATTTAATACAGAAATAAATGCATCATTGTTCAGCTTCGTGAATTTACAATTTGAACAGCAATGAGCATTCTGAATCTTCAGCAATGCAAATAACTAGTTTGACAGATAAATCCAGGAATTATTTTTTTTCTGGCAAATTTTCTGAATTCATAACTTCCTTTGAGTTTTCAGACAAATTGCAATTTTGATTCTGTTTGCAACTCCCCCCCCCCCCCAAAAAAAAAGAGGTTTAGCGCAATAATCACTTGTACAGCAACATTTAAAAACATGATGGAAAATGACATACGATGAAAATATTGAAAGCTATAACATTAAGTAAAATAATGCAAAGACTGTAAAGACAGTTCATGACAGGCAGTTCTTTTTAGAAGTTTAATAAAATTGTTTAAAAAAAAGTACTTGTCATCATTCATAAACATGCATTATGCAAAAGAAAGTTTGTTTGTTTTTTTCAATGATCTGTATTTTGAACATGCAAACCCCACAAAGGAAGGCCAGAGCCAGGTGGGTTTGAACTCGGGTCCCTTAAACTGTGAGACGAACTTGCTATTCACTGCACCACAGAAAACCCTTTTTGCTTCATTGAAATTAGATTTTTCTTTTGTGAAGAAATCTATACCATATTTTTTTTAAAAAGTCCCCGAGCAAAGCTAGTGGGATGAAATAAATTGTAATTTTGAGAATAATTGTTGCTAAACTCTAAACTCCCGACCCTGTGGTGCACACTTCTATAAATGCCTAGATCAGTATTGGTTTTTATACATATTGCTGTTCATAGCTGCTAGCTCTCCACCATCTAATGCGGTTGGTTCTAGCCAGACTTGTGTGGAAAGTCTACTGTACACCATAGCACTTATTTTGAGCCCTAATACACAATTGTGTTAGTAATAGTAAACCTCCAATTAACGAACAGATCCTCAAATACCCTTTAAACTTAAAAAAAGCTCTGAATAACCTAAATTGCATGGTCTGAGATTCCGATTACAATTCCAAAACAATGTATCATTTAGCTCTAATACACAATTGTGTTAGCTAAAGCTCCAAGCAATGAATAGGGCCTCCCATCTTCTTTTTCATGCAAATTCAAAGTAGATGATCAAATTTTGATGCTTAACTGCGCTTACATTAGATGGCATAGATTAATCAGCTTCGCCATGAACCGTATTGTGAATCTGTCAAGAACAGGGATTTTCAAAGGGTAGTATGCGGAAAAAAAGTTAAGTGCAATTCAGGTCTATTGAACTTTCATACATTTGCATTTATGCTTTTAGAAATGTTTGCTTTGACAGAAGTATTTCAGGACCATGATCGCTTACCTTGTATGTGCAACATATTTTAAAGGGAAGTTAAGTCAAAAATAGTATTGAAGAATGAAACATTTGCCTCGTAATTGACGAACTCTTATGTTGAGCAAAGCACTTTTTGAGGGGATTCTATGAGGGGACTTTTGTATACAATTACTTCCAAATTTTCATAATATTTCACATGACATTCTTTCCTTATCGTCACATCTCTGTAGTAGTGAGCTTGTGACTATTCAGGTACATTCCTGGCCAACTGCATGCCTGGTGGGAAAAACAATACCAAAACTTTGTGATTTCCCATTTTCCTTGTAAGTATAAAAATATCTTTCTTTTAAAATGATATTAATAAAAATGCAGTATCATTTCCACGTGTTAAATTTTAAAGAAAAAAGAACCAATATTTTGCAAAAGGCAAATCTCAAAACATCAAAATATCTCAGAGCTCCCACACTTGAAAAAAAAGGCATTTTTTAATCATTTTATGAGCCATTTTTTTCAAGCTAATGAACACTAATGAACATTCTCCTTCCTCGTTCTTTGACTTACATCAGATAAAAGTCAGATAAAAATTCAAGTGTGGTATATCATTTAGTCTGATGACGTCATCTCTCAAACAATCACAACAGTCACTAGGGCTGAAAAGTTCAAACAAGTCCATCGGAAAATAAGTTTGGTCAAATCAACAGGGGTGTCTAAACTCTTTCCTCTCAGGGCTACATAAAGAAAACTCAATGGATGGGGGGGGGGGGGGGGGGGGGGGGGGCAATTTCAATTTTTTACTTAATTTATCAAGCACACCAACATGAGTCAAGCATGGAATCTCATTTTGCTTGTTTATTGCAGTGTTTTGAAAGCTGCACAGCTTACTCTCGGAGGTAAAAATTTCATTTTATGAAGACACTTGATTCTACACATGCACTTGACAATAAACACTTTGAATTTTGAATCTCTCTCTACATTTAGAACAAAAATAGGAGCAATCTCTCATACGATGACAATTCTTTCAACAGTCACGCAACAGAGGGATAACGTCAAAGCACCCGAAGAATTTTTAAAGGCAAAGAAGTGGAATGCTCTACACCCCGAGTCTGATTCAGTCCAAATAAATTTGTGGCTGTAGCAGATCAATTTAAGTTAATGGTTAACAGACAGTTCGCTTGATAGAGGCGTAATGTTTAAACAGCGCAAATTCATGCAATGCTATTCGAGTTGCGAGTCTCTTGTCCAAACACACGCGTTTCCTTACTTTGAAATCGCGATGTGTGAAACGGCACGTTTGCGTGACACATCCAACATGTGTTCCCGTTTTTTATGGCTTGTTTGCCCGCTTGGTGTCGTGTGCAGTGAACGACTTTGATCCGGTTGAGAATCGATCAACCTGTGTCCGAAATGCCCCCCCACCCCCGTCAAAAAAGTACATTCTGACTAGACGATTATCATCCAGCCGTGTCTGAATAAGCAGTTATGCAAATAGAGGAAAAGGACGTGTAGCAAACGACACCACTTAATCGGGTTCCATTATTCGAAAATTAATGGATCCATTAAGAGGAGCGCAGGGGGGGTACTTTCCTCGAAAGGGGGTGCTGGTAGGGGAGAACGCGTCACTTGCAATTGGGAAATCCACAAAGTAATACTTGCATTTACTGCACTTTTCTCCCGCCCTCCGCCTTTTTTTCTACTTTAAAGTTGATTTGAGCGTTTATTGCCAGACTGGGGGACAATAGCGGCCAGTCGGTGGACTTGACACCTTTGTCAACACCGCCATTAGTTTCCCTTTACATTCGCTGATGGGTGATTTACATTTGCAGCCAAATAGCATCTTCTTTTTTTACTGCTGTTTGCCATGAGATTAAGTGAGGAGGAAGAGGTGGGGGTCGGGGAAGGAGATATAAAAAAGTGCCCGCAACGGAATTCACTATTCACTTCATAACTCACTTAATGGAGATGCTCACGCTTCTGCTTCTGGTCGCTTCGGCGTACACCGTGGTCCGGGCGCGGCCGTCGCTCAACTACCCGGAGGAGCCCTACGGGACCGAATCCACTCAGACTGGATCAGAGGAGGTCCGCTCGGACGCTATCAAGCGGCTCCTGGCGGTGTTCGGTATGGACGATCCGCCTGCGGGCGTCTCGCACGGACGCAAGCAGCCGCCGCAGTACATGCTGGACTTGTACAACACCGTGGCCGACGTGGACGGCGTGACTAAGGACCCCTACCTGCTGGAAGGCAACACCGTGCGGAGCTTCTTTGACAAACGTGAGTCACTAAAGTTGCTCAGAAATTTCTGTTCGCACAGAAAAGTAGGGCAACGTTAACAGTAACTTAAGTTTTCAGGGTCAGGTATGTGCATTCGCAGTGGATGCACATCCTAGTTAGTTAGTTGTTGCTCATTATTCGTATCTTTGCATGAGATTTTACATCATGATCAAACTGTCCTCAAACCATCAGATTTATATAGGTTTGTTGTATTGTAAGGGAAATTATTACAATATTATAAAACTACTTAAATAATAATTAACCTACTTAAATTATAAGTTGAATAAAATACTGTAATTTTTTAGTGTGGCAAACACACACGCGCACACACAATAAATCAGTTATGCATTTATGTCTACTTATGTCAATGCATTTTCACAAAATCAGGTTGATATCGTTGAAAATGAGAATTGGCATAATATATAGAGAACGGGGACAGAGGAACCCTGAAAGAAAGACATTTGTAAATTGGAAACAAAAAACTGTGAGTATGCAAATACATGAGGTGATGCAGCTGTCCATTGTTCCACAAAAAAAGTACACAGTTAGCAGATACCTGTATGTGTCATCATTGGTTAGAATTTCAGAGGTGAGTCTTGCTAGAGTAAAATTTTGGTTGCACTGCAAATGATACTTTTGATCGCATTTCAAAATCTGTCGTTCCAAAATTTTAAAATTAACATCAAATCAGCATTCAAATTCAAATTGATGTCAAGGATATGCAAGTTTGACACCAAAAGCATTCAATTCACATCACAATATTAATTTCAAATCTGGTTTAAAAAAATGACCATGGCTTTCAAGGAATTTTGCAGGCATCTCACATTTAGCCTCAGTTATTTGAGACCTTCGTAAGTGCTTCTTTTTTCAGGTTTTTAGATGGCTTCTCTTTTTGTTCTTACAGTGCGAAGCGAGCAGGTGGAGTTCCGGTTCAACCTGTCCACTGTCGCCAGAACGGAGAAGATTTTGACTGCTGAGCTCCACCTCTTCAAGCTGCGACCTCAGGCCACATTAGTTTTCAACAGGCATCACTTCTGCCAGGTACGTGGCATTCTGCACATGTCTTAAGTGGACATGTAGCGGGGAAGCTAACTGAGCTAATCTCCAGGTTAGCGTTTACCAGCTGCTGGACACCACCAAAACCAACAACACGCAAGAGAGGAAGCTTCTCTCTTCTCGACTCATCCCGGTCAACTCCAATGGTTGGGAAGTGTTTACAATCACTCAAGCGGTGAGTGTCCCTGCGTGCCCCGAAGTCACTCTTACTCTAACTATGCACAGCTGATTTCCTTGAAATGACTAACCCCAATTTGTGTTTCCACAAAAGGTGCGCTCATGGATGGTGGATGAGGGCAGCAACTTGGGGCTCCACGTGGTGGTGCGGACCTTGGGGGGCAGCCAGATGGACCTGAAGCTGATCCGCTTCGCTTCGGGTCGCAACCACCACCAGAGCAAGCAGCCCATGCTGGTGCTGTTCACCGACGACGGACGGCGGCGCTCCACCACTCTGGAGAGCACCAGTGAGTGCAATCATAAATTCATGCAAAACCTTACAAAGTACTTTTTTGGTGTGTGAACAGGAACACATTAAATTCGGTTTAAAATGAAGCAAAAATAGTGGGGGGTTGTCATAGAAACAAAATGTGTTTTCTTTTTGGGAAAGTACAACACCATTAGTGTAGTTTTCATTTTGAGAAATGAAGAATGCAGACACTTACAACAGGAACAGCTTGATATGAAAGATTACAGCGCTGCCATCTGGAATCCATTTGTTTTTAGGGGCACAGCATATCTTGAACACCCATCTTGTTTTTGACAGCTCCAGAAGACGACGCCCAAGGTCCCGCCATCCTGCCCCAATCCCCCATAGCCGCTCCTGCTTCCTCCCGCAGCGCCCGCTCACTAGACCAGGCATCAACATCGGCAGAAGACGACGGAACGCACATGCCGTGTCGGCGCCTGCCGCTCTACGTGGACTTTGAGGAGATCGGCTGGTCGGGCTGGATCGTGTCGCCGCGGGGATACAACGCCTACCACTGTAAAGGCTCGTGCCCCTTCCCGCTGGGCCAGAATATGAGGCCCACCAATCACGCCACTGTACAATCCATCATCAACGCGCTGAAGCTGATCAAGAGCATCGAGACGCCGTGCTGCGTGCCCGACAAGCTCTTCTCCATCAACCTGTTGTACTTCGACGACGACGAGAACGTGGTGCTCAAGCAGTACAACGACATGGTGGCTGGGAGCTGCGGCTGCCACTGACAATACTTATACACCCCCAATCAATATGGCATTGTAATATATGTAAATAAGTATAAATTATAATATATGACAGTTGTGATACCCTGTGAAAGATGTAAATGTGCATATTTTATGTTTCTGGTTGTAAATAATTGTAATAATAGTTGTACATAAGTTCTTTAAACTGAGAGAATAATGTACATGGGGTCCATGGTTGATATCACTGTATCTACGTCTGTCTCTAACGCTCATAGTAAATATTTGTAGAAAAACACTTGTAAGGAATACATCTACTGTATAATAATCAGATGAAAAACAGTATGTATGGTGGAAACTGCCACCATACATGCCTTCTTGTGCCTGCCAGGATGTTTTATTTTTCTTTTACAAAACCGTTTTTACTACTGGGTAATATTATCATACTAAAAATGTACATAATTTATAAAATGTTATAATAAACTTGTTATTTTTAAGATAAAAATTTTGGAATAAAATATTATTTTTGAAGGAAAATGGTTAAAATACATGGTTTTTTTCAACTAATTTTCAGTGGCGTCTCTAGCATGAAAAGTTGGGTCAAAAACAGTTATTATTAGACAAACCCAATAGTTGAGTCAATTTGAACCAACTTTCTCGGGTGCAAATGTCATCAAAGAAAAACATGTTGTATTACTGTGACTGGAGAACAAAAACGGACAAAAGCACAGAAGACATATTCACCTCAAAAATGTGAATTTGAAGACATCTAAAAGTGAATATGCAGGACTTCAAATTACACTAAAACAGGACTCCTTTCTACCACTAGTGGGCGCTGTTAGAATCCGGGGGAAACATTGAAAGTAACATTGACACCCCCCCCCAAAAACCATTAACGAGGTGACTGACAGTTCACATGTGTCCACCATCAGCATAACCAACCCCAACTTCACTGGCATTACGGTCTCTGAAACAGCATATAATGCTAGCAGCATCGATGTGAGACCAAAGGCAATGTATTTCTTAATGTTAACGATCTAGCTAGCGCAATGCACAGCCACTGTAGGTTGCCATCAAAGGGGCGTCTGAGTGGAGCGTAACCCGAGCGCTGGTGGAGGCGTCGGCCCTGGAGTGGCACCAAGGGAGCGTTTGATAGCTTTTGGCACGATGCTGGACGACAGCCCTTGTTCCCTTTCAAAAGGGGCTGCCAGTCACAACGGAGGAGAAACCATGTTATTAAGGGCGGCTAAATGGGGGCCTCGCAGCGGCCCGACACCTGATCTGCCCCACCACACCGCCTCGCCTCCCACCGGCCCTGGCGCTCTTTTGTCCCACTATTTCATATCTGTCAGTGCCCACCAGGTGCCCTATGAGAACAACGATGGAACCTAGGCCAGGCGACCGCGTGTGCCAACATGGGGAATAAGCAGACCGTCTTTACAGCAAGGCAACTGGACGCCTACCAGGTTGGTGTAGACGATGCGCTTATTCTGTAAAACATAGTTTTAACTTCAGTTTTATCATATTTTGTTTTTTAATAAAGAACTTTTTTCTTTCATTCAAGAATTTAGAATACATATATAGAGTTATGGCTATACTAGTCTCACCAAAATTGTTCCTGTGTCTGTGTAAAGTGCGGCAAGTTAATGATCAAAAATAAACTAGGTAATACCATTTCTGGAGAATTTGACTGAGGTACTGAATTTTTAAAAATATGGAATAACACTGGAAATTTCATAGGTGGAATGTTTGAATTGTTCAAGAAATGTAAACAATTGAGTGGTCGGAGTTTGATGATTGGTTTGAAGTTTGAATAGTTTGAATCAATCCAAATGATGTGGAAATGAGAGGGGAAAAATCAAACAAACAAACAAAAACAATGTCGTTTTTGGCTTGATTTTAAGAAAGGGAGAAAAAAACTTCGGGAGAAAACAGGGAACAAATAATACAAGGAAGCAAATAAGAATGTAACAAGTAAGTAAGGACGCAAGGAAGGACGCACACAAGGAATCAATAAAGCAAGGAAGGAAACGCTGAAGCAAGAAAAGAAAGAAACAAGAAAGGAAACCAGGAAGGAATCAAGGGAGGAAGAAATAAAGGAAACAATGAAATTAAGAAGCAAGCTGAGAAAGGCGCCAGCAAGCCTGCAACCCTTGTTAGGATAAATGCTCCAGAAAATTAATGGATGGATGGATGGATGGATGGATGGATGGATGGAAAGAAGCACGCAAGGAATCAATAAAGTAAAGAAGGAGAGAAAGAAACACTGAAGTAAGAAAGCAAAGAAACAAGGAAGGAATAAATGATGCCAGGAAGAATGAAAGGAAACAAACAATGAAATTAAGAAGCATGGAAGGACTCACACAAGAAAACAAGGAAGCAAGGAAATGAAGACGTAGGTCAACAAGTAAGAAAACAACCAAGCATTGATACAAGAAGGAAGGAAGCAATGAAGCTAAGAAGCAAGGAAGGAAGTACACAAGGAATTAAAAAAAAAAACAAGGGAAGAAAGGAACCACTGAAGCAAGAAAGCAGAGAAATAGGGAAAAAAGGAAGGAATCGAGGAATGCAGGAAGGAAAAGAGACAGGAAGTAAACAATAAATTTAAGAAGCAAGGAAGGAAGCACACAAAGAAACAACAAAGGCAAAAATCAGCCAAGCACCGATACAAGGAGGAAAACAATTCAGCTAAGAGGCAAGGGAGAACAAAATGAAACATGGACACAAGGAAGGAAGCAAGCGAGGAAACATCTAAGGAAGAAAAGGAGGAAAAGGAACAAAGCAAGGATGCAAGGAAGGAAGGAAGTAAAAAATGGAAGGAAGAAAGCAAGGATGCAAGGAAGGAAGGAAGTAAAAAATGGAAGGAAGAAAGCAAGGAAACAAGGGAGCCAAGATGGAATGAAACATCTCTAGTGCACCTATACTTTGGCCAAAATTGCCACTCTTACTGGGGATGCCAATACGAAAGAATCACATAATGATTTGTCCTCGGTCAACCCCATGCTATATCATCAAGTCTAAATATGGGACTTGAAAATTTCTAATGACTTGCTAATATTTTTTCCAGGATTGTACATACTTTACAAGGAAAGAAATTCTCAGGTGAGTAAAAGGCTGGCTGCTATTCTCAATCATAATGTTCATTTCTCTTGAAAACAAGAGAGAAACATGAATGCGGTGTTTGCTACGATTTTCAGACTCTTCCACCGCTATCACGATCTGGCGCCGCAACTCGTTCCCCTCGACTACACGGAGCAGCCAGATGTGAAGCTACCATATGAGCTGATTGGCAGCATGCCCGAGCTGAAGGTAGCGAGACGCACTCGCTGCAACCCCGCCGTCCCTCCGTCTGCTTCCATAATTGATGAGCAATTCATCCACAGAATTCTTTGGAAAGAACGTCTGTCACCCGACTCCTTTCAAAACTCGAAGAATGCGGCTGCCACACAATTGTTAATGTTAGCAAATGGTAAAGCCTGTTAAGTCTCGAACGTAGAGTGAAAAAAGCTTCTCAAGCCACTTTTTTCCCCCCGGGAAATTCTCAAAATTACAATCATGCTTCAACTAACTGATTATACGGGTTATTGAGAACATTCATCCAGATTTGCCAAAATCGTCAGATTCAACCAAAATGGCTGATTTATTAATTTTTTGGATGGGTGTTTGAGGCTTTTTTGTGCATCCTATTGGTAGAGACAGACACCCAGAATAGTGTTTTCTTCAACTGTGTGAAACCCCCAAATCAAGTAAACAAAAGTGGACTAGATCAAGTAAGAGAAGGATACATAATATATATATTTATACTTTTTAACAATACTATAAAAACAAGTGTGATGGAAGAAAAATATTTTATTTATAGTCATTGAAACCTTAAAACATCCCAATTAAGAATAAATGAGTAACCTTTCATTTTTTTTAATGAAGTCCTGTAGATGGCGTCCTCTTGTACAAATTGCAGCTTCCACATACATCTCAGGAAACGTTTGAAGACACTCCGCGGAAAGAAGGCTCACCTTAAAGGAATATGTTTCATTTTGTATTTATTATAGCAGACACAAAATGCTTAATCACAAGGCCAATTCTCCCAGTCGGTTTTTTTTCGCGCTCTTTTGCCGAGCTATTATAAATAAATAAGTAAATAAATAAATAAATAAATAAATAAATAAATAAATAAATAAATAAATAAATAAATAAATAAATGACGTAAAATGTCCGAACGTAACAAATGAACAGTTTCACAACAATGATGCATTGTCCGACACTTTGGAAAAATGAACACCTCACAACATCCCAAACACAGAACAATACTGTACAGCGTTGAGAGACACACAACAATCCCGACAAAGTAATGTTGCAAAGCAGCAGCTTTGCTTTGTCTCTCACTCTAGGACAACCCTTTCCGTCAGAGGATTGCCGAGGTTTTCTCCGAGGACGGCCAAGGAAACATGACGCTGGACGACTTCCTGGATATGTTCTCGGTTTTGAGCGAGATGGCACCGCGGGACCTCAAGGCCTACTACGCCTTTAAGATTTACGGTAAAATCTAAAGGGGAACATTTTGTTCCTATAGGGATTTGTGAAATTAAAAAATATCGGGATTATTTTGAGTTGTCCATTTCTGAAAATGTTATTCAGTTTTCCCTAGCAACATGGCAGTTCAGTTATTGCTGTTTCTTGATAGTACAGATTTTCACTTATGACCATATTTTTTTCTGTTTTAGGTTTGCGTCGCTATTTTCCTTGCAATTTTTCTTCCTTTCAAGCCACACCAGACAAAAAATAGCACTTAAATTTATTAAAAAAGAAAATTAAACCACATGGATTTTCTTTTATGAAGTTGTCAACAGATAACGCTGAAGACAGACAATGGCGACGGACAATGGCAAATGCAGCACCTCCTGCTGTCCATAATGAAAAACTGTCTAAATCTTACACTTTGTGCCTTTAATTCAAACCACTCACATTTCAAAAACCGTAATGTGTTTCAATTTAATGGGGGCTGATACCATGCGCATAACTTCAAACAAAATCCAGCGGAACCAAGTTTGAGAACTATAAAGACCTTTTCGCACTGCACTTAGCAGTGTGCCGCATGCAACACATTATAACATCGAAAGGCGCTAAAGTCTTCATATGTAGCCTATTTATTTGGTAGGTTGTTACGTCAATTCCAAATATGGAAATATGGCTGACTGCTGGTGCACTATTCTGCCACGTGACCCTTTCATACAGCGCAACAGATGTTGACCTGTACTACTTTTGTGACCCCATTTTTTTTGTGGGGGGAGATTTCAACAACGATGACTTCATTTGCAAGTCAGACCTGGAGAAGACACTCAACAAACTGACACGCAACGAGCTGACGGAGGATGAGGTGCGCATGGTGTGCGAGAAGGTACTGGACGAGGCCGATATGGACAACGACGGACGGCTGTCGCTGGAGGACTTCCAGCACATGATCGTCCGGGCACCAGACTTCCTCAGGTAGGTCTGGCCCAAAAATTACAATTCACAGTAAACTCATCTTCAAAATAGCAGCAGTTTGGCAAATCATTTTTTTGGGGGAAAAAAAAAGAGGTTTTTGACTGTATGATTCCACTCCCAGAGGAAGTTGACCGTGAAACATAAAAAAGGGGATTAAATGTTTACATATTTTAGCCTCAATCCACTAGTTTAAAAGTAATTCTAACACATAATGAGAAATGTATAAATATTTTAACCATTGATTCATGACATTCACTATCTCAGTAAAGTCATATATTCTTTATCTTCTGGAGGAGCTGATCTATTTATACATATATGTAGACATCATTGCAGTGGCTCTATCTTGTTTTACTGACCGTAGTTGGCCAAACTGCTCATTTTTTCGTACAACCATTTAATTAGGTCTTAATTATTCTTATATATAAAAAAAAAAGACCTGCCAAGAAAAAGGGGGAAATTCTTTCAGAAATCAGTCAATATTTATTATTTATTCCCTCTGTGATTTTGCCCTTTTTTTTCCATTTTTTATCCACAGTACCTTCCACATAAGAATATAATGAAAGTAAGGAGTCCTCATATCTCTACTGAGCACTGGTCAAATTTGTCTTGAATTTTAATCTACGAGAGTGCGAGAGTTCCACCTGACTTTAAAAGAAAGATGGGCCTGAATATTCTCGGACAGATTACGTGGGCCTAGGTATGAAAAGGTCGAGGTCCATGGCAAGAACACAAACTGTCTTTACTGACTTTCCATTGACTGTCAGCCAAGAAGGAGATAAAAAAAAAACAATGTTTGCTTGGCTTTTTTTTTTTTTTAATTCATCCAAATAAAGTAGACCTCTACAAACTGCAGATACACATCTTCACACTGGAAGTAGAAAGTACAGTACAATAAGATCTCTCAATAGAATATTCACTATGTCATGTACTTCACAATGTATGAACTGTATGAGAAAATATGACTGTAAAAATGCAAACTCTAAATGAAAAAAAAAAAGTCATATTTTGCCTGTTAACGCAGAGTGTGTGGTTTATAAGGGAAACAACACAATTGTGTCAAGTACGAGAACAAAACTGGAAGAGCAGAGACATAACCCAAGGAGTGTTATAAGGCCGCACAGAAAAGAAAAAGATCATTCACATGCTAATTTAGATTTTTTTAACCTTCACACATTTTTAATGTTGCATCCTACTAAAAACCCATCTGATGACAATAATGCAGAACTGCCAACCCATAAATGAATCACTTCCTGATTAATTAATCTGATTTTTTTTTCTCAATGTGGCTGTAACACCCCTATTTTGTCAAAAACAACAACCTAAAAATGTTCTACTAAGGTTGAAAGTTTACAAGTGCAAATTAAAGGGAAAGTGATACAAGAGAAGGAAGAAAAGTATCACTAACAAATCCCCCCCAAATGATTAGATTGCATCGACTTTTTTTCCTGTATATATTCAAACAGTGCACCCCTTTATTTGGGCTCAACATCAATGTGGACAAAAAAGAAGCGCACCTGCTAACACACAGGTCCAAGATTCACAATGCATAGTCACACCCAGATCCAAAGATGAATGAACACCCAATTTGAGGTGCAGGATAAAAAGTGCAGGGATGAAGTGAGATGACGTGTATTGGAAACCAGTTGATATGTCGAAAAACAAAATGGACAGGAAAATAAAAAGAGAAGCTTGACAGCAAGAAATGTGTAAATGGCTTCCAACATGAACAAAAATAAAAAAGATAACAATAATAATGCAGAGCTACCGTGAAGGATTACATTTAAGCACCTAATAAGTGCTTCTTTAAAATACTGATAAAACCTGACTGTGATTATTTATATGGCAAGAACAGTTCTTTCGCCTATGAATATTTTTTTTTTTTTCCAAACTAATAATACTGTAGAAAAAAAAGGCAGAAATCAGGATGAGCTTGTCAGTCGAATACTGTACTAGACGTCATATCTATTCTAAAAAATATTAGGACACCTAAGACACCATAAATGTCCATGGATGGAAGTGCGAGGAAATCTGAAGAAAGGAAGTGCAGAGGTTGGGCTTAGCTTGTTCAAACTGCCAGAAATGTCATTTTAGCTTGACATTGTATCACATCAGATGTCATTAAGTTAGAACATTTATAGAGCTGGACATATTTTCACCTAAAAACTAGGAATTTACTGCATTTATGAAGGAAAATTACTAAGTGCAATCGGTGTTGAGCATTAAGCCCTGCAGTGTGACCCTAGCCTTAATCTCCACCGTCTGTTCAACAGCCACGGTTCAAATTCGGTGGCAATGTTGACAAAATCTCTAAAACAAGTTTTTTGTTTATATGTTAGTTTGAAGAATGACTGTGATCAGGATTTGTTGAAACTTTATTTTGTGGATCTATTCATGAAAGCAACACAATTTGGTTGGTTTGTCTAAGTGAAAGTAGCTTTTGTGGGCTGAATTTTCAAAGTTGAAAGGATATTCTACCAATCATAAATTCTGCCAAAAATTATCCTGAGATGGCTGCTTGCAGAATTTGGTTTTTTGCTATGTTGTTCTTTTGCTGATCTGTTTTATGTTATCACATCATGACCTTAGCTCAAGTTTTATGACTGTTGGTGCTACTTACTGTCTACATCTGCCCTTTGTTGTATTTTTTTTCCTTCTTTGAGCCTTAGAGGGTGGGATATGTTGTTTTTTTGGTTTTGTTTTTGTCATGTAATTGTTTGCTCCTATTTTTGGCAGATTTGTTTTGCTCTGAAAATCTATAGTCATTTTAAAAATATAACAATAATTTGGGGGTTGATTTTCCAAAACACTCCCAAGGGGATGCAACCAGAGGCGGGAGACAAACTTATAGCACACAATAGCTTGGGAAAGAGGATTTTATCCCAAAAATTAAATAAATACAAGGGGATGCAACTAAACGTATAAAAGGACCTGAAATATGACTGTTATAAAGCAATATGACTGACTTTCTGTGTATTTCCAGGCTTTGAGCCTTGAGTCTTTTTTTGTGGTTTAATTTATGACAGAAATGGTGAACAAAAACTTCACATTTTTATTTGGTATGTTAAAGTGGCTCAATCGGATGAATTCTCAAAACTTTGCCAGGGAACGAAAATTTCAGCAAAATCACCCTAAATTAGCATCCTTGAAATAACATTGCACACAAGCGGTGTCTTTTCACGTATCGGTATATATCGTGACATTTTTGTGGTCCCACTCATGACGTATTAACCAAATTTCACATTACTACGTGTAACTGGCTTTGTTTTACAAAACAACGGCTCCTAACAATGCCATCTAAAGTACTTTTCCACTAAAATTACCATAACATGGGTGCTTTGTACCCAAATGTCCAACTTATTGTGCCTTAAATGCACGAAAACTTGCTTTATATTTAACTGTTAAATGACACCGTTCAGCTGAGGTTCAAGCTTGTCAGTTTCTGGCTGGAAATGTATTTATAAAAAACAAAAACAATAATCCAGAAGAAATAACACTACCACTCTGGCGAGCAGTCGACGAATAAAAAAACAAAAACAAAACAGCAGTACAAGCCTGTTATTTGTGCGATATCTTGTCCTCCTCTGAGCGACGTCCGAATCCTCAGAGATCTCCTGTAAACGACGATTGTCCAGCTGGAAGCACTCAGAAGAAGCAGTTATACTTTTTGTGCAGACTGCGATGAAAAAGAGGAAACGAAAGGAGGTGCTTCCGAGCAAGCAAAAGTCTCATTTGGGCTCAAGCGGGTTCTTCTGTAAAAAAAAAAAACAAAACAAAAAAACAAAACCAAAAAGGCCTCAGTGGTCCTCAAACGAGGCTGCAGTGGAAGAAGCTGCTCTTTTTACGTGGCTCCAGAATCTTCACTCCTTGGCTGCTCCCCTGAGGTGTGTTTCCCTCCTGAGGCAACATATGCGTATAATCACATCGACACATAGAATTTCCTCAAAAATGGCAAGAGACCTCTGTCAAAATTCGGACCAGATTTTGTTCAATACGCCATCTGGATCATATCTTCATTAACCCTCAACCAACTTAAACAGCGGTGCCTTGATTTTTTAGTTTCACTTGTTTTGACTGAGATTCGAATGGGAGATTGTGTCTGAACTCGATTCATTTCAAACCTGCTGTATGGAGGGTTGACATTGCCAAACTAAAAACAGAAATAATCACATACCGTGCTTCAGGAAAGTCTACGAGCTTAATGCGAACACAGTATGCTAAACACCATAGACGAACCAGCATTGATGGTCATGGTATTATAATCCTTCACGTCACTACGCCAGCTCCAACCTGATCTATTGCAATAACACTTCCACGCTCAGTCTAATGTGGAGTCTGAACCATGCATGTGTAGATGAGAAGGTCTGCGCGTGTGCTGGTGGTGTGTAAAATAAAATGATTCAAAATAAAACGAAAGTTGCATCGTGAACTTTGCTTTCCTGTCCTAGTGTTTTATTTTGGCAACGGGCTCCAGTTTGGTCGACGTGCGAATTGCCATTGAAAGGATTAATGCAAAAATTGGGAGAAATGCATGATAAAACATCAGGTTTTCTCTAGGTCCAAATTTGACCAAGTTTCCAATTTTGGATGGCAGTAAATGACCCCGACATGGGCTATATTTGAGACCTATAGGGTGTACCTCTCAATCTCCCGTTTGCAAGCATAAGTCGTCATGTTTTGACAATCTATGCAATATTTTAACCTCCAAGGGTTTTTTGTAGGCTTTTCCTTTGATATCACACATCAAAAACATGAAAAAGCCAGAGTTGGGTAAAAACCCAAGAGACCGTCATGAAAACCAAACTGAAAAACAGTCATTCCAAGTATTGTAAAGATTCTTCTTACCATTTTGGTGTCCATTTTGGATTTGATGTCCCTGGCGAGTGTCAAAAAGGCCTGCAAGTAGACATGCCATCACAATTATAAGCAGTACATACACATATGTAGTATTTATTGTATATACAATTATACTATTCTTGTCACAGCTGTTTGGAACCTACGCTCTCCACATTGATGTTGGACTTCGCACTTGTTTCCATGAACTTAATGCCGTACTCCAAAGCAAGCTGCAAGGAAATATGGGGAATACAGATCGATAGTGTTTGAGGTATTCCTCCAAAATAAATACCATTATTTAAAATTTAAAAAAAAGACACAACTGCCTCGAGGTACACGTTTAATTTGTTCCATGATCACACTCGTAACTCAAAACATATTTTTTTCCCCCTATAAAATGTTTGGATTTGGCACTTAATTATAATTGCAACTCAGGTTCGCTTTCGCAGGCCAAACCAAAAAAAATGGGCCAATGATGGGTCAAATCTTGCAAGTCGGGTCACTCACATCTCAAGGTAAAACACCACAGTATATTTGTTCAGGTTTTTACCTTTTCGCCCCGATCTTTGGACACCTGTCGCTTGTCATTAATGTCACATTTATTGCCAAGAACCATCTTCTCAACGTCAGATGACGCATGCTGGAAAAAGAGCAAGGACAAAATTCTTATGGCTATAAAGTCATACTTTACACAAATAAGGCACACTGTAATAAACTCCATATTTGGTGAGGTACTCTACACAAGTAGATCTCAGAAGTCAAAAAAATGATTGAAAGATTACAATACCAAATTTAGGGAGGGGGGGGGGGGGGGGGGGTTATTTTACCACAAGTCTTAGCAACAACTGTAGCACATATTAAGTTTACACATAGAAGAACATTTTAAAAATAGGTTTGTTTTCTTCAGATAATGTTGGAATAGCACAGAATTACAAACTAAATTAATCAAGAAAAAAAAAATAACGGGTGAGTGAGAAGGCCTTCAGGACCTTCACGTAATAAAATTTTAAGATTAAATTCCAAATGTAATGATGAAAAAAAATGTATGTGTGTCAGAACATCAATCATTACTTTACTGAGACCCAAGTAACAAAAGTATGTGCCATTCAAAACACAGGAGCAGTTGTAAGACTAAATACCTCCTCTATGTTCCTTATCCAGTTCTTGATATTTTCAAAAGACTTTTCATTGGTGATGTCATAGACGAGCATGATTCCCTGTATTGAAAGGTGCCAAAGGTTAAAGCGGCTGAACAACAAAAACTCCTTATACTTAAAATTCAGATGACTTTTTTACAATTTAAAATAGTTTCTGAGTGTCCATAATAGCTTAAGGTACAAACGGTACTTATTGATTTTATTTTTCTTAATGCAGTGCCAAACAATTGGATCAGGGGGATTCAGTATCAGCTGATAATCAAAATCAGATGATTCGGGCTAAGTACCAAATTTGATCAGGAGTCTGAGCATCCCTATTGTTGCTAGTTGGAAATCTTGCAAACATACAGGTATTCATGTTATATGGCACAATAATATCGGAGCATACAAATCGTGAATTTATAGTATGGAGAAGTGATGGGACTTATGACTCTTTAAAGGGAGCAGTTCAATTAATCAGAAGCCCTTCACTAAAAGAAATCATTCAAAAGACTCAGTTCATTCACGATTGTCACATCACTAGTATGGCGAAGTAATAAAGTTGATAAATCGACTCACTATTTCATTAAACATATTCTAAACGGCCGTATTATGCAACTAAACACTGGTGCTTTGGTATATGCTGAAGTGCCTCACAATCAGTGACTGTGATCATAAAAAGGGATATTTACAAAGTTCGGTTGGAATCCTGAGAAAGATCTACACTGGGTTCAAGTTTATAAGCGGCAGGTATTTACAGTGAAAATGTCACCAAAGACATCTACTTGCGCTCTCTACATTTCGGCTGTGAAAATGGACCACCTGCTGAAGATCCAGACCAGTGAGTGCAATGTCGGTGCAGGTGAAGTTATTGTCTGCTTTCTCGCAGAAAACATGATGGCCACTACATAGGATGGATGTCTGGTTTGATATTACTAAGTTGTTCACATTTAGAGGTAGTGTTTTGAAGACATTGTATTTCAAAGATAGAAAGTGCACATAGAATAATGCAACTAGAGTTGTTTGCCAATTAACAACAGAAAGTAAAAGAAATGCAGGGATGAGTTACTTCTATTTTTACACTGCCTCAGGTATAATGAGACAATGGCCCAGGTTATAAAGAAATACATTTGAGGCATAAACTAAGAGCCTCAACAACGGGCCCTTGTGTAGAGGAGTATTACAGTTCAGAGATTATAGTTAATGAGCAAATGTGGCATCATTTGCATTCAACACTAAGGGGTTTGCAAAGCGCCACTTTAAACTATGTATACAGAGAATGACCAAAAAAAAAGTGTCAGTTGCTCATGATTTCCACAAGTTGCGTAAGGGCTTTTTCTCTTAATTCATTAATGTCATAGTTTCACTGGAAGCAGTGAATCAACACATCATCCATAATATCTCCCACTTGGACACGTACTGACCATGGCTCCTCTGTAATAAGCTGTCGTGATTGTTCGGAAGCGCTCCTGCCCGGCTGTATCCCTGGAAGGGGGGTGACATCAACATTTTGAAAACATTTTGAGGGTGAATAGAGCGTGTGGAATGACGTTGTAAACATCTACGATCGAAGGCAGGAACTGACACCGATTATTCTCGACAAAACTGCGTGAAGCAGCGTGAGTATCATGAGACTCAACTTACCATATCTGCAACTTGATCTTCTTACCGTCGAGCTCAATTGTTCTTATCTTGAAATCTATGCCTACAACGACAATAGTACTCGTCAGTCATAGCAGCTAGCTCGCTCGCTCGCTGACTTATGACAATCAAAAACTAGTGTTATTATTAACTGTTTAGAAATGTCAAACGTATCAGGAATACGAGGCGACTAAAACATTCAGTGTGTGACATTTGGTTAGCGTTGAGAGCTATCGTAGCTCACTGCACACAATGCAATTTCAACGGTAGCAGACGACAGCTAGTGGCTAAGAACCAAAAATGTTTTTTATTAACGAAGCTCCAAAGAAATAGCCTCATACGGCACCCTAGTGACAGTTAAAACGATTTTCAGTTAGATTACCGCGGCACAACTAGCACCCAGCAAATAGACAAAACCGGTGAGCGCACTATTCAAATATGACGGCTCATACGGACTTTATATGTACCTATGGTCGATATGAACGTAGAATTGAAGGCGTCCTCGGAGAACCTGAACAGGACGCACGTCTTTCCAACACCCGAGTCGCCAATTAATAGCAGTTTAAACAAATAGTCGTATGTCTTCGCCATAGTTGTTGATATTGAGCACGGAAGTGGCGCGCCCGGCAAAGCACTGATTCGTCGTTGATGGTATCCAAGAAATACAACAGCGACGTCTATATGGCTTGGAGGATAACTGCAGCTTATCGGCCGTTGGACGACGACGTTTTTGAACCAACTCATCCAGCACAAAAAGCTGGTAAAAGCTCATTTATTCACATCTTGTACTTCGATTCAATTTGTTTATTCATGTTACTGTATTATTTTTGAAGCACAACATCAGAAATGTCAAGTATGCACGATGCCCATTTTTTTTAAATGTATAAACTGCTTACAAGAGATCCCTTTTAATATTGTACTTCACAGAGTAGCTGAATAAAACATGGTTTCTTTTCAATTTACTGTACGGGTCCTAATCTCCCCAGGGGAAATAAACAACAAGAGCATGATTGTCATCCTTGTCAGGTTTTATTCAACAAAACTGTCCAGCACCAAAATTTATTATAGTATGGACCCAAAACCAATATAAAAAAAGTGGGGGCAGGAAGGAAAACAAATAACCATAAATATATAAAAATGACTACTACTGTTACTATCATTGTGGCAATTGTTGGACTGAGAGCAATGCATTGGAGGGAATGTTTTCTTTTACAAAACTTCATTGGAATGGTTTCTTCTTGGTTTTATTACAAGCTATTGAGCTCCTGCAGTGTTTGGTCCAGGACTTGGTGCATTCCTATGTTTTCCTCTTTCGCATGCGATAGATTATCTGCAATTGGAGAGAATGACTGTCAGATACACTCTACAATGATAATATCACAATGACAACAAAACATGATCAACCAAAAAGAAGGGAGACAGGATAAAATAGAAGATGTCTTTATTGAGCTTTAAGAGGAAAAAGAAGAGCTATGTAGAGGAAAAAAGGCGCTTCCCCACCATTGCTGTGACCAGGCCAGGAGAGCAAAAGTGAAAACAGAGCAGCAACTGTGGCAGGTTTTTTTTTTTTTTTTTTTTTTTTTTACAAGGTGTTCATATCATTGAGGGCATGGTCCAGCTCCTCGCTGATAGCCTTGTAACTCAGCTTCTGATTGTACAGTTCGTCTGAAGGTCAGAAGGCAGGCGGATAAAAAAGCAGGACCAGAGGGCAGCAAGAAAAAGAAAGAGGAAGAAGACAGGTAAGGCTTAGTAGAAGGGGGAAAACTGAGGAAAAACCAACACAAAAACAAATTCTGGAATAAGACAAACCTTCCAAGTCATCTATGGACTTTTCCAGCTTGGCCACTGTCCTTTCTGCAAATTCTGCACGGGTTTCCGCCTTAAAAGAATAAATAAATAAAAATAAATGAATCGTGCATATAACACAGCCATAATGGACTTAGGTGGAAGAAATGAGATATTCACTGACCTCCTTCAGTCTGTCACTCAAGACCTTGATCTCCTCCTCATATTTGTCCTCTTTCTCAGAGTACTGCAAATACAAGAAAACACATCAAACAAATAGTTTCTTGAAATTACATCATGTTCCTCTTCACTATAGTTAAATCACATTTGATTGCCTGTCCTTATGTTTGCACTCAATGCTAGAATGGTGCATGGCTTAGGAACGTCATTTGCATTCTTAAAAAGGAGGAATGCTTCCAATATTGGAGAAAAAAAAAATCTCTCAAGCCAAAGATAAAATAGCCCAAGCTCATCTAAGTGTTAGTTAGCATGCTATTTCCTGGTTCATGGAGTTTGGCATGAGAGCTATTTGCATTTAACAACAGGTGTTATTTGGTGGCTTCTTTAATTCAGAGAAGCAAATACCTCTAAATGAAGCTAACATACTTGTCTGGCCATATGTTAGCTTGCAAGCTACTCTCTGATTCATTGAGAATAGCCTAAAGATGCTAACATTTGTGCTCTGTGGCTGTGTGACGTGGTGGCAGTTTGAAAACAAAACAATAAAATTTGCCTTGTCAGACTGGGCCTCAAGGGACTTCAGGTTGTTGGTGACATTCTTCAGCTCTTCCTCCAGGTCGCTACACTTCCTGTGAGGATGGAGACAACAAGTGACTGATTCTGACATTGATATACTGAATCTACTTTACAATTATCATTGGGGGAATCTTATTTATTTTAATAATGTACTCCAAGTGCCATATTAAACCATTTGCCCTTGTTTTGAATTTAGTATTGCATGGTGGATCCAATCAAATGCCATCCGGGGTCCCTGTATGGCCCACAGCCTTGGACTGCCCAAGTTGTACATTTAGCTATGAGAGCGACTTTAGTTCATTTTGATTCCATGAAATAATAGAATAGAAAAGCGCACAAAATATGACAGGCATTCGTCAAATTGGACTGCAGCTGACAAATATTATTAAGCATTGAGAATTCCATTGCAAACCTAAAGAATATAACACATTTCAAAACCACTTACACTTCTGCAACCTCCGCCCTCTCCTCTGCTCTCTCGAGGTCACTCTCAAGGATCACCATCTTACGGGCCACCTGTTGACACATAAATGACAGCACATGAAACACACAACGGGAAAAAGCATGCAGATTACTTGTCATACCTCCTCGTATTTACGGTCGGCTTCCTCTGCAATGTGTTTGGCTTCCTTGAGCTGCAGCTCCTGGATCTCCATCTTCTCCTCATCCTTCATAGCTCTGTTCTCCACCACCTTCATGCCCCTGCAAAAGGTGACAGTGATCGACGTACAGAAAATTAAAGCAATATTCTTATGATATTAACCTTTGGTATGCCATATGTTCAAAAAGATAAGGTTAAACCTATTAGCCACATGCTAACCGTAAAAGATCTTATGAGTTACACATTCAAAGAAGCTCACAGAAAGCTAACAGAATTAAACCTGTTAGCTAAATGCTAACAGGATATGAGTTCATGCTACAGGGGTAAAAAAATAATGCTATACTTGTGAGCCAAATGCTAACACGGAAACAAGCTTGTGGTATTCTGCACAGCGTTTTCATAGAGAAGAGTTTAAAATGTTTCCAAATAAAAACATGACAATATTTTTTGCAGTGGTTTGGCAATATGGATAGTGTAGTCCCACTGTGACTGTCACCTTTCACTCTCATCTGCCGCCTTCTCTGCCTCCTCCAGTTTCTGCAGGGCTGTGGCCAGCCTCTCCTGGGCCCGGTCCAGCTCCTCCTCCACCAGCTGGATCCTGCGGTTGAGAGAGGCCACATCGCCTTCCGCCTGTAGCGGCACAGGGAGGGAGGTGTCAGAGTTGAAAAGGAATACAAGGCTTTGTCCGGAGAAAAGGACACTGTATAGAGATCACTACCACTACCGGGAATTTCTGCCCCCCTTCTCCCTTTGGTGGTTGTATTTTTTTTTTTTTTTTAATGCAAATACTGTTCATGACATCACTTGGAATTCCTGCAGCTTGACCTACTGCTGATGGCCTACAAACAAGACTGCTGCTGATGTAACCCTAGAGGCACAGCTGGCGTCACTATGCATGTTCCCGCGAGCCCTCCCTCACTCCTTTTCCGCACCCTACCCTGGATGTTGGGGATGGTGTATTGTCGGGGCCTGTTTCCTGTGGCGCTGATAACATAGTCTGATTGAAACTTCCTGTTAAAGCCTGGGAGTTCATTTTGAATGTTTGGCTCAACTGGATCTTTTTTTGTACTCAAAAAAGTTTATGCCTCATCAAGTTAGTATTAGTTCCTAAAAGTATTATATTAATTTCCCTTTTAAATGACAGAATCGAATTTAAAAGTATTTTTCAGGTCTCGTGTGCCTTTGAAATGTTTTATATATTGAAATAAACAATAAATAAACAAATTAAATATTCAATGAACATTATTTTTGAACCTTTTGAATTAACATAATTTTTTAAACACATAATATCGATAAAAAATTAATCAAACATAAAATTATAGCTCAATTAAAAGCTGCACCAAAGCGTAATTCTAGGGAAAATATCGATATAAATGATAGAAACTATATGTATATGTTGCATGTAGGCCGTATACAATTTTCAACAGAAAATTTACAATTAAAAGAAGTATCCAATTGTTTGAAAGAAGTAAAACGTAATGTTTTAACTTCAATCAATGGACCCCATTTTAACGTAACGTAATAAGTCTCTCTTTTAAACATTGCACACTTTTTAAGAGCCCAGAGTGCCGTTCCATGTTTATTTTTCCATTGATTAATACATTCCAAACTGAATGAAGTACAGCTCTCTGTTACATAACACACCCCAAATGAGTCATGAAAACGGTCTCGGACCATTGTTTCATCTTCTCGAACAGAAGACTTTTTGAAGGAAAACATTTGGTTTAAAACAAATTATAGGGTGGGGCTTATGTGAAACTTCATTTTGAGATTAATGATCAAAGAGCGCTCCTTCACGGCATACATTGGGCCTTTTAAGGCTTCGTGAGTAGTAAAAATAACAAGAAAAAAGACGCATTTGCACGGGAAAAAGCTCACTTTTTCGCGTAGCTCCCTCTCTGTGTCCAACTCCCTTTGGACGGCCATCGCGCGTTCATCTGCCTCATCAACTTGTTGCTGCAGGGCTTGAATTTTCTTCTTCACAGTCTCCATTATTCTCTTCGATATTCCCGATCAAACAATGCAGAGAAACCTACAGGAACGAGCCTCCAAGCGTCCCAAAACTCGGAGTATTTGCGGCCACACAAAAAACGTTTCTTTTTTTCTTTCTTGCGGAAAACTTTTTTTCTTTTGCCTTTTCTGCTCCTCCCCAGGCAGGAAATAAGGGACGTTGCGGGAAGTGTGGAGATGTGCAAAGAGGGAGGGTGGAAGGAGGCTTGTGCAGGGAAATTTATGGCCAATTCCTCCAATCCTGGGAAGAGTTTGGGTTTGGGTGACGTCACATGGCGCAAAAAAGGGGAGGAAGTTATTTCTTTTGTATCAATGTGAGCATGCGCAAAAGAAAAGGTGAGCAAAGTCCGCCTCTGTGCGTGCGTGTAACAGTTTGGCAAGTGTGGACTTATAAGGCGAATGCATTTTTGTGTTCTGATTAAAGGGGCGTGTTGTTGGAAGGGGCTTCTGATGTGATTCAGTAGCTGATTCATTACATGGGAAAGGAGTGACGTCCGTGTCTCGTTGGGGTGACGAATGTAACGGGAGTCTCGTTAGTATGGGGGGGCATCAAGCGCCGATGCATGACCCCCTCGGTCTTTCACCCACTCACCCCTCCCTTTCCTTCCTCATTTTTGCTTTATTCCCACATTTATGTGTCATCGTCCTCCACTGACTGAAATGAGGAAATAAGCCCTTACGCACAAGCTTTGGAGCATGTTCTTCGTGCATTGGACATTGTACGCATACAAAAAAAAAAAAGAAAAAAAGACTGTACTGGCCTGTTGGGCTGTAGCAGTGCTATTTAATAATCATTTCCCCCCCAATTTACCCTACTCTGATTGGCTATCAGATTGTAAATGGATGAGATGGAAACACATATAAAGTTACAGAATAAACGTGTTGAGCAAGGTTTTTTATATGTCAATTTTTTGAAATCCCAACAGTATGATAAACAATTACTTCTAAGGTACAGAGGTGCTGCGGCCAACATTAAGTGGCTGCATGTGTGTGTGCTTGGTCTAATCCAAAATTGTATCTATTTTTCCACATATTGTTTCATATAATAAAGTACGAGGGACTTAGATCTTCTCTTGGATTTTCAGTACAAGCAGTAAAATTAGTTTTTCCTCGCTGAGGATAAATAAATGAATATGTGAGTGTGGTCATATCGTCTGTCTACATGTGTTGCTGCACCATTTGTTAGGATATCTATTACTTAAAAGATTACATTAATTCTACATATTGGCGTCACAGTAGCGTCATATTAGCATGCAAGCTCATTAATGTGTTGACTTTTCATGTGTCTCAAATTCAAACTCAGAAGTCAAAGCAAAAAAAAAAATCACTGCTTGACAACTGATTGTATCAAGAAAAAACTTGTAAATCCAGTCACTCATATCTCAAGGCTCCACTGTATTTGATAAAGCTTCATAAGTTAGCGACACCCATCTGCCTGGGATATCTACGTCTATTTGAGGGTCACTTTTTCCAATTCCATGGAATTTGATCAAAAGACTTCCTTCTGATCAAAATGTCAATCTTCCTGTTCAATTTTAGGTCCAGTTCATTGAGAATTTTGTGTTGATCAAATAAACTTGCAGTTTTTTTTCTATCTTTAAAAGAGGGGAGGGGGGGCGCTTTGGGGCATGCTGTCTGACACACCTAAAATGCACACCTTTTCAGAAAGATAGAACCAAGATTTATGAACATTGTTTTATAATTATTAGATTTGTGTTCAACATAAGTGGAATCCCACAGAGTGAATATCATAACCTCGAATTCAAGGATCTTGACTATCATATACGTATTGTATATGAGTCAGTATGAGTATAAGAATGAGTTAGTAAGTGCTGCTTCAAATAAGGCCCAAACGTTGATTTCATTGGACTGTGCAGTGTTTGCTTTAGCCTGCATTCCTGGCATTCCTGTTCAACTGCGGACTGGCCCACTTTGTGTCTGCACTTGAGACAAAACGTACCAAGAACCCCCTACAGGAGTGCTAATGCTGCCTCACACAAACACACACACACACACACACACACTTACAAAATACATTACTCATATTTGTTTGTTTGGAGAGTCCCACATAACAACAATAGGAAAAAGATTAGGTGGTATGTGGTTTTTGGGGCATATGTTTTGTGTTTTGTTCTTTTATTCCATACAATATATTGTAAACTTGCTTACAATAGTGTATGGAAAAGAAGGAAAAATATAAATACATCAGGGAGGTCAAATTCGTTTTAGCTCAGGGGCCACATGAAGGAAAATCTCTTCCCCGTCGACCGTACTGGTAAAATCCTGCTATTTTGGGGGGAATCTCATGGGGTGGGGGGATTCAACTTTACCTTTAATCATAGAATTGGTATGGTACAGGACAAAACATTGACATCCCTGAAATGTGAGGCGGACGTGCTAACCACTGTACCACCGAGCCGCCATAACTAACTACATTGCTGAAAATTGCATCGAAAAAAAATAACACAACTTTGTTTTCAGTCCGATATATATCCCAGTGTGGCATTTTCCCTTAAATTGCATGAAATTAATAGAAATTTTCTATAATGTTTTTTTCCATACTTTTATAGGATGTTATTTTTGTTTAGAACCCATAATCAAGCTAACTAACTAACTAACTAACTAACTAACTAACTAACTAACTAACTAACTAACTAACTAACTAACTAACTATAATGAATATTCATCGTCAAGAAAACGTCCCTATCAAAATATGACGTTGTAAAACTTGTCAAGAAATACAGTGAAGTGCAACTAAATACATAGGTGCAGTACAGCGCCGTATAAACAGACTCTGGCCATCAGAAGATCTTGCAGCTTCTTGGCTACAGATGTTGATTGGCTGAAAGAGGTCACATGATTTTCACAGAGCCATCTTAGATCCCAACACTTGGCAAAGCAGACGGCCAACTTGGCAGAAAATCAATGGTGATGAGCTCTATGGTTAAAAAGGCGAAGTGATGAGGGTATGAACATTTGAAATTAGAAATGTTCAAATTGAGAAATCGAAGCACTGATGTTCAACCTGTGATTCACCTGTGTCGTGCTCCAAGAGATTTGTTCTTATTGAAAAATTAAGCAAACCAATTGCACAAGACTGCCTTTCATTCCAAATCACCACCACTGATCATGATGAAGTTATGACGCATCAATACGGTGGCAGGTACGTACTGTTGCATAGTGTACGTTACACAGGCTAGGCTACAAGATAGCGTCTGTCGTGCGAGTTGGCTCGACTTTTTATAAACGGTGCTGGACATACATTACAAAAGAAGTTGAAAACTCACTAAATCAAGACATCATGTTAAATATGGAGGTTCTGTATGGCAACTGTGGTAACAGCTTACTGTAAATCTAAAAAGAAATACAAAACGGATTGTTTGTATTTCAACACGGACCAAAGTACTGTAGAATGTCTGGTACAAGCCCAGAAACCTGTGCTGAACCAAACCATGTGCTAATGCTAATATGAACACTAGTGTAGTTTCCATTTTCTGTCACTAAAGCACAAACGCAGCAACTGCTGTGATTTGTAGCAACCAATACAGAAAATGCATGCTTGATTTTTTTTTTTTTTTTGTGACATCCACAAGCATGGAATGCGGAAACCATTTGCCCATAGGAGTCAAGTCTGAGCATCAGGTGACTTGCCTATTAATTATTATTTGCCTGTTATGCTTACCTTAGGTTACTAGAATGCTTTGTGAAATTCTTTTACTTCAACTTTTAAGGATGTTAATCCTTATCATATGTGTTTTTGTTACCAGTAGTTGAATGTATGTTCCATTTAACACATTGATGTTTGGTATAGTATGTTGTTGCACTTTTTTTTTTTTTTTTTTTTTTAGGACAAATTGTTACTTTTGGTTGTGAATAAAATAATGACATCCAGCTTAGTTCCACTTGTGCTCTTCTGAGTATTGCTTGTTTGACCAAGAACCTTTGTGTATTGATTACCTCATCCTTTGTGTATTTTGACACCTACAAAAGTTGGCAGCATTGGCAGTATTGGCAGTGCATGAGTTAAAGTATGTGACTAAAAGTTAGGATGAAAAGAAATCTGATTGACAGGAAGCTCTGCTTTGCTTTCACATCTGATACATTTACTCTAAGTCCCTCTGCAAACGTGGCTATCGATACTTTGCGAGTCAACCGCAACTTTGGGTTCCCTCATGTGGAAAATACGCCTCTGGTGGCATCGCAACGGGCCAACTCACATCGGCAGCCTTCTTCTCTGACAGCTCCAGTTTCTCTTGAGCGTCTTTCAGGGCCTCCGAGTATTTGTCCAGCTCATCTTCTGTTCCCTTCAGCTTCTTCTGCAGAGCCAGCAGGTCATCCTCCAGCTGAAACATCAGGTCAAGTGTTACTGTGGCTCGCTAAGTCGCGGGAGAAAGCGGAGTGACTGCTCTGTCATCACATCATAAGGTAGGAACATCTTGAAAAGATGGTAGCAGGGCTGCTACCAAGTGGTATACAGTTGCTATGCTGTGCTGTTATGCTAGCATCTGTCATGACAGATTGGGTAGTTTTGTTTCCCTGATATGAAACAATGAAACAATGTTAACAGTAAGCACAGTTTATGCTATTTGTGTGCTGGCACTTTTAGAAGAAATTCTATTAGTGTTTGATGAAATCCAATCCATTTATATCATCAACTGTAGGTGGTTGAGGTCGTGAATAAAATTACATTTTAGTTTTGTTTTGGTTGATGTCAGAAGGTGAAATTGTGATAATGGCTTGAAGCATTTCATTATCTGTGTGTCGTTCAGTGCTTCTCAATTATTTTTGCAAAGCCTGCTCTAGGAAAGCGAAAACCATTCCCTTGACTCGCTGAACCGAGTCAAAATAAGATTATCTTAAAAACTGTATAGGTATGCCCAAAGTTGTATCATTTTCATCATTAACAAATGTAAAAAAGCAATATAACTTGACTTTCAACAACGGTTATCTAGTTTTTAAGAGTATATAGATTACAAGTTAGTCTAAAATAGAACAAAGAAAATTCCAAAGTGCCTGAAAAAAAAAGCCACAAAACAAAGCCTTTTCCCAGCCCCCCCCCCCCCCCCCCCCATACAATTTTTGTATTGTATTCTGAAATTGTATTTTGTTTTTGAGGATGTCAAATGTAGACATTCTTTCATGAGTATTGTAGACATTAATCACGATGGGGAGGTGTCTAGGGTATGGCAGCTATTTTAATTTTAATTTTATTTCTTTTTTTATGGCAGAAGTTGGATTTTTTTCAGTTATCAGTAAATATGTCACATTTATAAAATTGATTTCACATAGTGGGTGGCACCAATTATAGGCAATGTGGGAATAATATGAAACGTTTTACTGTTGTATTACAATATATGAATTTATTTTATTATTATTTATTTATTAAAGTAACATGAGGACAACTTTCTGGCATATTTTCCTGATATATTGTAGGTTTCATAATGTGCTTATTAACTCGGTGAAACTGCAGGCAGGTTGAGCAATTGCATCCTTGAATTGAAATGATTCAAGTTCCTGCTTGTTTTTGTCCTGACGAAAAAAAGGAGACATCTTTTTTATGGAGGTGTTTAATTAATATAAAGTGAATATATGCTTTTCCAAGCAGTTCATTTTTAAGTAAGACTTTTGTCTTTAGTGGACGAGACAACTACAGTACAATGATGGGCTCAGCAACTGAACTCAAGTAATTACACTTAATGCCTTTTTTTGTTGGAAAGAAGGAGCTGTCAGTACAAGGGTGATGATTTTTCTTCTTAAGTAGATGGAGTACTGGGGTACTACATTCACGGGCTCAGCAGTGCACTTAAATAATGACTGTAATTCACTGCCGTTTGATTTCTTGATGGGAAAATGAAGGCGTCTATTTGGTCATAGGAGGATGAAGTACCAGGCAATAAAATCATTAATATGTATGAGTATGAACAATATAAAATCTATGATGTGAGTACAGTCACATCATTATTAGAACAAAAAGTAAAGGGGATGTATGTTCAAAGAAGGTGCTGTCTGATATTTTTCCTAAGGCGAAAAGAGGGGTCTATGTAAGGGAAAGATTATTTTGTCATGTGGATGAGGCAACAGGCAACTATTTGATGAGCTCAGCAATGTTGTCTGATGTAGTATCTCTTAACTGAAGGTATTGCGGTTATGACCTGTTTTTTTCCTGATTAGAAAAAGGAAACATCTACTCGAGGGTGTTTTTATTTGTTTTTAGTGGGTGAGGTACCAAAGAACTACTTGATAAGCTTGGGTTCATACTCATTAGTTTGCATGTATGAAATATGAAAAATTGGTATCCTGTACCACAAAACCTAAAGGGAGGTGTCTGTTTGAGGGAGGCAATTATTGATTTTGGGCTCATGGTCACTGTTTTACGAAACACACTAATACATACAAACTGTCTTTAATAGGGGGACTAAGACCATATTTTCTGATTTCACGCTACAGCCCCCTTACATCAGGGGCCGAGCAGGGCAGTGGCCCACCAGATGGAGCTGCATCCCCAGAGCTGGCCAAGACCAATCTTCTTAGCCTTGGCGGAGGTCTGCACCTCATTCAACATGCCATTCTGGGTTATATAGTATAGTTGTTGCAGATTGACATTGCCAACATGGCAGAACATCCAGCGGGTTGATGACAGGACTTTGGTGGGTTCTGGCTCCACTGGAGTCGACCCTCCATGAGGAACGTGGCCTAACTGCAGCTGGTGGACGTTGATGCCATATTTTGTCTTTCGCCACACTCTTGAGGTTGCCCAAGAATAGCTAAGAAAGCGCAAACAAACGCTCCATCGTCTAGAATTTCATGCTGACTCTTCCCTATGTGGAAGATGAGCCTGGTGGGCAACTCTCTTAAGGAGGTTAGGGGGGCTCCCATTTGATTTAATAGAGGCTCCTGGCATTGTTTCTGACTCTCTGTCATTCCTGACACACCACTGTGTTGACACCGTCTCCCACAGAGCGGTAATTGTCTTTTTTTAGCAACCTCTGGGATAGTCTTACATCTCCACGTTCCACTTTGCTCCTATCAAGTGGCCTTTCGTTGAAGGGAGGTTTACACAACTTTACGCGCCAACTGCGTATCAATCTGCGAGGAGCTTTAATTGCCATTCTAATCCTTTATAAAATGTGATAAGTCTCCACAATTTCATTCATCCGCGAGGTTGTTTACATGTATGGCTGGGTGCTGCTGTTTTGGCCACAGAGTTGAAAAGGCAAGTAAATGTCTATTGGACAGAGGCCTTTATTTTAATAAGTGAAGTCCTGGTCAACTACTTGATTAGCTCAGTGGTTCATGCTTTAATGGCTATGTGTGAATACCTTCATCTATGAGCTGATGTCACTGAAGATCCCAGCCTGTTTTCCTGATTCTATTAAGGGGGTATTTATTTTTCAGAGGTTTATTGGCTCTCTCTGCAAACAATCATCTCTATGAAGATATTGCTACATGTTATTAGCGGATGAAAAAAGCAAGGTGTTATTTGTCAGAAGAAAACATCCATAATGAGGCGCCTAACAATAGCATCCACGAATTGAAAATGAACCGTATTTGAGGGAGGAATTTTTTTTGTCTTAAGTAATGATCCAGCAGATAGCTAAGGCCTCAATGTTCTAATCCAAAATCGTCGACGATGATAGCAGTTAACCTTTTTTACTTTCTGATGCAAAACGGGAGTGTTTATTCTTTGTAGGACGATAATACAACAGAAAACTACTTGATGGTTGAAATGCCTGAGTGTGGACAACAGGATCTACGAAAAGAATTGCAGTCACAGTAATACCGGACCTTTTGTACAAGTATATGAGAAGGGAGGTATCAAGTACGTGAAGCACCTATTTGAGGAAGGCATTTAGCGGCTTATTCATCTAACAACCACTTGAAACCAAAGTATGAACAGTAGCGCATATGAACTGATGTGATTACAGGTAATGCCAGTTTTTTTCATCTATTTTATGAAGGTGTTTGTTTCTTGGAAGTGGATAAGGCATCTGAAAATTACTTGGTGGCTTTTATGTCACAGTGTGAACAATACTGAGAATTACCGTTTTAAAATGTGGAAATGGAGCTGTAAAATTATGAGGCAACTATTTAAACAAGGCATTTATTTTTCATTTGTTTTATTATGGCTCAGACTACTTGGCAAACTTAATGTCCAATTATGAAAAACAGTGTCTATGAATCGCCATAATTATTCTTACTACCCATTTTGACCCCGCTGAGAAAAGGGACGCAATTGTTGAGAGAGGTAACAATCACTCAAATCTTGCGAACAATATTTATAATGCTTTCTGTTATAATGATTGGAATAGATATGCTCCTAGAAAAAATAAATAAAGAAAACGTTGACAATGAATTTAAACCCACCAGTTTGCATTTCTCCTCTGCTGCCTTCTGGTCTGTCTCGGCCTGCTCCGCTCGGTCCAGGGCATTCTCCTTGTCCACCTTCAGCATCTGCATCTTCTTCTTGATGGCCTCCATGGTGATGATTCTGTTTGGTTTTCACGCGTCAGTTAAGGGGGAAAAATGGATTGCAGGCAGCGCCGGGTAGCTGGAAATACAGAGCGAGAAGTGACAAGAGAGGAGAGAACAGCTCGTTGGAGAAGGAGGAGGATGCACAAAGTGAAGGTCCGCTGGATTTGCGTGTGATTTAAAGTGGAGACAACCTCAGTCCCTCAGTGACAACCCCGACATGTCCACCCCTCTTCCCTCCTCCTCCCTAACTCTACAACATATTCTGCAACCCTCCCTCCCCTCCCTAATATAAACTTCTCAAATGCTTCTGGAGGAGCAACGTGGTGGAGATGTTTTGGCAGCACATATCCTTATTTGGACCACTGCTCCCTTCACCCCTCCCCCTCTTTTGGCACATGTGCTCTAGCTTGGGAATGCTGAGATTGATGTTAATACCAGAGTTGGTTAAAAAAGACATAGTTTTCATTCCGGGTGGAAAAAACAATCCGTGCCAGCAAAAATAAGCTTCCATCTCATTTCAGATTAAACATAAAGGCAATGAAACTTACAGTTACTATTGACCTGTATTTTTGTTTGTTTGTTTTGTAATGTTTTGGTCTTAGGAGTTTTTCCTGTAACTGAAATGACTTTTGACTTTTCTGAATTTACTTTATGTAGAGTAATGAGATGTTTTCAATCTGTTTTAAGGAGGCATTTATTGATCAGAAGTGGATGAGTCAACCAGCATACAATTCATGGTCTCAACCACCAACATTTTGGAAGTTGTTTACAGCAACAACATTCTCTCTAACTGAACTTGATTTTTTTTCCCCCTATTGGGAAAATCAGTCACCTATTTAAAGGAGGTGTTTATTGGTCATGGACGAGTGGCACACAAGGCGGCTACTTTATCAGCTCAGCAGTGGGCTAGTAAGTCATTACAGTTACTACCAGTTTTTTTTTCTGAAGGGTAAAAGGTGTTTAATTGAGGGAGGCATTTATTTGTCACTGGCAGATGCCATTCCTAGCAGTTATTTTAAGGGCTTGTAGAGGATGCTTATGCAATTACAGTTACTATACTATCTAGTTGGAAGGCAAGTTGTTTCTTTTGGCAAGTGGGTGACACAGCTGTCAATTACAGTACGTGATGGGCTAAGCAATCAACTCATAGTTACAGTTTGTGGTTTTAATGATAGAAAGAGATAGTTGTTTGTTTGAAGGAGGAATGTATTAGCCGTAAGTAGATGACGCACTTGATGGCCACTTGATGGGCTCCAAGATTAACTCCAGTTATTCAATATTATCCATTCTTGTTTCTCATAATGGAAGAGACATCTGTTAGTTGGAGAGATTTTTGCTGGATGTTTTCTTGTGAGATGTTTGGATTTGTTCTGCGTCGCACATATTATTGCACGATAGTGGAGAACAGAAACAGTGACCAATATTAACAGTGACCAATATTCATTTCAAGATGGAAATTTGTTTGTGTGTGTGTTTGTGTAACATTAGCGTTCATGTGTGTTGGCTTATGTTTGTATGTGCCAGCTGCCATCATGCTAAAAATAAAGCGCACAAGAAAGGTGACCAGTGGCCATATAAGCGATATATCTCCATATCAACTTGCATTCACCATGTCATCGCCTATGAGAATCAATTTAAACAATTTCTCCTCACACGTCACACAAAACATTGGATTTCAAACGGCACTTTGCTTTTTCCTTGGATTTTTGGGTCTGTTTCTGCATTGACAACCATCAAGATTATATTGACAACTGGATTGACAACTTTACACGAATAATAACATAGAAATACATACATAAATACTATAGCATGCAATATATGCAGATGTGAATGTGAAAAGCAGCAGTGTGTGATTAATTTATTCATGACACATTAATACATGATGTAGATGGGATACTACACAATAGAATGTAGCCATCAGCAATCTATGTAGCAACAGACTACATATGTCAATTAAACGTCTATTGTATACATTTACCGCGATTGGACGGCAACAAGTCCAGCGTGTCCCTCGCCTACTGCCCGAAGACGGCTGGGATTGACACCAGCATGTCTACTGAAGCTAGATGGATGGATGGATGGATGGATGGATGGATTGATTGATTGATTGATTGATTGGATGGATGGATGGATGGATGGACAACTAAACACGGACAATGATAGATAAATGGAGTGCAATGGCATGCGCTATATGAAGATGTGAACAGCGGCAAGCCAAATCAGATGCATTCTTTGGACAAAAATACCCACCCATGTATCAATAAATAGATATTATGCATGAATTCAGAACTTTACATGAATAAAAAAATCACAATTTTATTTTTTAGCTGCTTGTCCTCATGAGGGTTGCAAGCTTGCAGTTTCCTATCGCAGCTGTCATCGCGCAGTAGGTGGGGGACACCCTGAACTGGTTGCCAGCCAGTCGCAGGATACACAAAGATGAACAAACATTCACACTACATTCACACCTGAGGATAATCTCAAGTGTCCTATATACTTATCATGCATGTTTTTGGAATGGGGGAGGAAACTGGAGTGCCCAGAGAAAACCCATGCGGGCACAGGAAGAACATGAAAACTCCACTCAGGAAGGCCGGAGTTAAGGGTGAAACCACAACCTCCGCTTATGATGCAGACATCCTAACTAGTCCGCCACATATGAATATAAATATAAAGATAAATATGTAAAAATAAAAAAAAATACTGATATATACATTTGCAGATATGAATGTGAAAATCAGCAGGAATAATCAGCAGCATCATACTGTGTGTGGTAAAACAAATATGTTTTTACTGTACATGAATCAACAAAAACTCAAATATGAGCATAATTGAGAACAGTCCATTTGTAATAATACAGTATACAAATGAAGTACCAAGGTAGCTTACCTTGATCCATATGTGACCGTAAACATCACGAAGAATAGTAAATATTGTATGTAGCAACAAAACTACATTAAAAAAAGCTACAAATAAGTATGGATTGACAATTATTCATTAATAATGATACATTTGCAGAAAATAATAGAATGAAATATAACCTGATGTGAATGCAAAATGTAGAAAAAAATAGTCAGTTGCATTTTATGGTGTAAAAATCTATAGATGTAGCATTAATTATGGAAATGTTGGCATGTTTTGAGAAGATTCCATGAAAAATAATGAATAAATGATATATTAAAGCATGCAAATATTCAGTTGTATTTACAAGCCACAGGAATAGATACGTCAGAATAGGACTTTACTCAAATAATGTTTAAAGGAAATATACTAGCATGCTCCGTGTGCAGGTGTGAATGAACAGCAGCAAGAATTGTCAGTAGCATTGAAGCAAAAAACTACAACTGTATGAATAAATTATCTCTATTCAACATATTACCATGGATTTAAAGCATGCATACATAATAAAGTATAAATGGAATCCCAAAGGATTAAACAGCTACAGTATATGTAAATTCAAATGTGAACAGCCGCAAGAATGGTCAGCAGCACTGAATGGAGTAAAAGCCATAAGTGTATCAATAAATGGCCAAAACACAAACATGGATTGAGAACTTTACACAAATAATGTAGGAATACAGCTCTATAGCAATTCATGTGTGCAGGTGTAAATAAAAAAAAAAAAAAAAACATGCCTTATTATAATGCAAACTCAATTCGTACAGCAGTAAAATTAGTCAGAAAAGTTGCACTAATTGGTGACTAGAATAGCTTGCGGCATTGCATGCGGTTGAAAAAAGGGCTCTGTATTTTGTGCAAAAGGTTTCCTCTCCCTGCAACTGTGTGTCTGAACATTCACCATGAGTTTGGTTTTCAGGCATTCGAGATCTTGCCCGAGGACCTCCTCCAAACTAAGCATGAAGTCATAAATTTTAGTGGCACAAGCTCACTTTCTCAAAAGATGAACTCACATCATGAGCTCAGTGCCTTATTTGGTCGCTCAGGATTCTGCCAGCAGACATACACGCTCACACAACTTTGACAAACTCTTCAAAGTAAGAATGATAGTTGCAATATTCATCTTTACAGTGTCTGTTGTGTTATCTGTGCAAGAAGACTGAGAGGCCATTGCAATAGACAAAAGAGGGGAAGAAGAAGAGAATCAGATGCTGAGTGCTAGAAATGAGAACCCTCCCACAGGAAAGCTGGACTGAACTCCTCTTCTCCTTTTATGGTCAAAAACTCCCCCAAAAGCCACAGGATTGCTTTCGGAGCATATCGTCGCACAGTCCTGCTAAGTATAAACGCGGGGAGAGCAAGTATGCAGAGGAACACGCAAACGTCTACAAGTGTGTTTTATGTTTAGTTTTGGAAAAAAAGAAAACGCACTATAACACCTGTGCACTGAGTCAACAAACACGTCATTGCCCCTCTGCTCATCTGTAAAAACATGTCTGTAAATTATACAGTGACAACCACTGAGTCCACACATGAGCAAGGGAAAGGGCAGAGACTTTACACGAGAACAAAACTCACATGAAAGTATTTTATAGTCCGAATACTTAACACAAAACAACTTTTTTTGGGGGGGGGCAGCTTGTCCTGTTTATAGACATTGAAGTAAGTAGATGAGATAATACTACTACTACTACTACTACTACTACTACTACTACTACTACTAATAATAATAATAATACGAAGAAGAAGAAGAAGAAAAAGAAGAAGAAGAAGAATACATCTCAAAATGAATTCTCCAATAAATCAAATGTGGTCAAACAAACTATAAAAATGCACATACTACGATAATATGTACTAATTGTCATGGTTAATATATAAGAGTGTAAATATTTTCTTTTTAAGAGAGTAAAACCTTAGAGTTTATATTATTTTACAGAAATGAAAAATAAAACCAGTCAGCTGGGGTAGGCATCGGCAAGCCTGCGACACTAGGGAGGATAAGCGGCGATATAAAATAGATAGATGCAATATGTGCTGCATATTGCATCTATCACACACAAACACACAAAAACTTAATTATTTAGAGGAATTAAGGGTGTTGCCCCAAAATTTGCAAACCAATTTAAATTGGGACTCTACTCAATTTGTCCCTCCATCATCCGGTTGGGGAAGCCCTCATACAGGATATAAAGTTACATTTATCTTAGGCACGCCCAACCACGCTGTTGTAGCCTGACAATGTCGCTACTCCATCTTGGCAACAACATGTGTCACTTTGAAGAGGCCCGCTCGTCCCACTGGAGGGCCTGCGCTGAAAGGCTCTTAACGCTAAAAGATGCTTGTCCTCCACAGCAACAGAGGGATGGCATTACTGCCTTTGTATCGGATTGCAAGTTATTTCAGACAGCATATACTATACGCTTGAAAGCTATACTATAGGAAGAGAAGCTTTTATTGTGCTCCCCAAAAGTACACAACATTATGACCACTTGAACTAACATTTGCGATCCGGCACAAACTATAATTGAGTTATTCATTTGATTGAAACATCTGGATTTTTAAAACTTTTGAATGGCTTGTGCACAATAAGCCTGTTACTTTTTCTTTGCATATTGCTGTTAGCCAGCAGTGCTACCAGTGTTAGTTTCTGATAAGCATTCCGTCTTATTGGAGATGTGTATTTGGGGGATGGGAGGGCCTCTGTTGGGTATCTGCATTTAACGCACAAATTGTTTGTTTCATTTCAAATCCATTGTGTGGTGTCGAGGGCATAAAGATGAGAACTGTGTTCCATGTCAAAATATTTATGGACCAGATGATGGGAGGCTTGTTCTTCTTCTTCTTCTTTTTTTTTTTTTTTACAACCGCCACTTTGGAGTTTAAGGATTTATACCGCATTTGGACATTGTTATCGTTAACTCGATGCAGCTCAGCTCATCAATGCTCTTATCTGTCAGTGTGCTGCAGTGGTGAACGGCTGACCTGTTAAAACTCAAATAGAGGTGTTATAATCATTTGTCCACATAGTTCTTTTGTGTGTACACATTCCTCTTTAGCTGACTTCCCCTTGAGGATGCAAAAAAATTGAGTCACACTGGAAAAAAAAAGTCTCTTGGCGCTATATATGAAAAGTATGGATTTTGGTTGCACAGATTATGTTTCGAATACATTAATCTTCACATTCTCTAGCATTTTTGCCACGTGGTCATGCCTGTAGCCGAGCTGCTAACATTGTAGCGATTTGTAATGGGAGTCAGTGGTAGAGTGAATTGAAGGACTCAAAAACGGCCGTTTTATTGATATTGAAATAAACTGGGCAGCCAAAAAAAAAACACTTGTCAAGGAGCGCACACAGCAACACTTGTTCCTCTCACCAAAGCAGTCTCCTTGAGAAAACACTCATCATTTCAAAAGTTCTGCACATGGGAATTATGTATTACAAATGTTGATTGTCCACCTGTGTGCTTCCAAACACACATTTTTTCTGCTTGGTCATTTTCTTCAGTAAAAATTTGTAACTGTTTTTTACTTGGCCGGCTTGGTGCAAAATCTCTTTTCCCCAAACCCAGAATGAAACCAAAAGTAAAAAAAAAAAAAAAACATGAACACCTCTTCATAAAAAGTACTAGGGCTGTGTAGACGGGCTACAAGGACCTGTTTACATTTTTATCTGCACGGGTGATGCTGGTGCTGAGAGTGCAGAATGAGCAAGAAATTCTTAGAAATGCATTAATGAAGGAAAATACGTTATAGAGCTCTTCCCATTATCTGCTGTTGCAGTTTTACATCCTCGTCAACAGGAGACGCTGAATGTCGCGACGAAAAGCGGAAGTGGCGCTCACCTTGAGCTTTTTTTTCTCTCAGCATTATGAATGAACGCCCAAAATATTTTTTTCTTTCGGAACAAGTTATCGTCTAGCATAATCGATACGGCGTGGACAAGGAACTCAGTGTGAAAACCCCCCAACAAATCCAAGATGTCCGCGAGCGCCGTTTATGTCTTGGATTTGAAAGGAAAGGTAAAGCTATCTAACGGGGACCCGCTAGCGTTAGCCTAGCAGCTAACCAGTAGCTGCCGTGCTAGCGCATTCCTCGCTGACAGCTTAATGCGAGGCGGATAACGGTCTATGGTTAACACTGTCGTGTGGAAATAAAAATAAAGCAAATAAATGCAAAGTAATTATCGGGTGACTGAGTGTGCGGAATATTGTGTCATTCGTCAATTAACGGGTTGTGAAGACTTAAAAACACTTCCAACAGACTGACAGCTGTTTCCTCGCTCGTTGTAGGATGCTAACAAAATGCAAAGTATTATTTTTCAATTTAGGGGCTTGGGGTGTTGTTCCTCATCAAATACACCGAATTGTAAAAAAAAAAAAAATCTCGTGTATTAGCTTCTTATTTAAATGTTTTATTTGATAAACGCTACTATTCTTCGCATAGTAATTACTCATTTGGGTTTATTTCGTTCTACAATTGAATGGCACTGTCTGTTTTTTTAAATTCTATTTTACATACAACAGTTGTTTTAATGTTGTAGGTATTTCTCATGCCTTATAAATACTGTTATGAAAATGACTACTTTTGGTGACGTTTCCTTCGTGATTATTGCATGAATTCCTTTGGTAAATTTCAGGTGTGTTCATCAATTGAGAGATTGCGATTAAAATAATGGATTAAGGGATGTGATTTTGATCTCTTTGGACTTGGCAGTATAGACCTATTGGGATTTGCTTGACATAACCAGAAACATATGATCCTGCAGCATTAAAATGGATTCACTATCTACAGAAGTTAATGGGGAAAAAACACACACATTAAACATACCCAGAAAATAGAATTTCCATCTTTTTACCTTTATTTTTTTTTTCCTTCTTTGATGGGAAATGCTCTTGAAGGGTTTTTTTTCTCTTCATGAACTGTGGCGCCTTTCTGTCAGGTGCTGGTGTGCCGGAACTACCGCGGCGATGTGGACATGTCTGAAATCGAGCACTTCATGAGCCTCCTGATGGACAAAGAGGAGGAGGGGACGCTGTCTCCCATCCTGGCCCATGGCGGTGTGCGCTTCATGTGGATCAAACATAATAATCTCTACTGTATCCTTCCTTCTGTATCACCACTTCACACACTGAAGACATACACACATATATGAACCACACATATGACACAGTTTAGCATTCACAAGTTTGCATAATTAAGTGTTTTTTTCTTTTTTGGAACGTACCTTTCTTTATTCCTGTGAAAACTCACCTAGTTGATGTTTTTGTGCTCATACATAAGAAGTTTCAGTTGTATTTTGGCACCCTCTGGTGGATTGTTGGTTTTGATGTTTGGTTCAATTCGTTGTAATTTTTGGATGCTTTGAATGCACTTCAGAAACAATCAAAAATTAAACTGGGTGCTTGATTGTGCTTTTGTTCTGACGCCTTTGGGAGAAATCTTGGCTTGAATAGTTGTTTAAGGTGTCAATTATTTTCATAATTTCACTGTTTGCAGCAGGGCTTAGCCCGTATTATTGATAGTACAGGCGCTGTGTCAAACAGTTCCCTTCACTTGACTGACCCTTCCCAGTCAATAATGACAACTGGCGCCTTGCAGAATAAAAGTAGATAATGACTTGAGAAATACACAAATAATGACTTGAGAAATACACAAAGGCAAAATAGTTCATGTGCGCCTGCAGTATGTGTGTTATGATGAAGTTACTGGCTCATCTTTCCTCCTATTATATTACTTCCACCTTGAACAATAGGAAAAGTTAGATATAATCTTTTGTCAAAAGTTAAATAAACATTAATGCTATTGCTCATCTTTCCTCTCATTCATAGTGAACTATTGCATAATAGAAATAAACAAAACAAGTGTACTTTCATTGTTTAAAAATCTCTTAACCGTCTTGCCTCAGTGGTGGCAACATCAAAGAAAAATGCCAGTGTTTCCTTGGTTTTCTCCTTTTTGTACAAAATTGTCCAGGTAGGAATGGCATTTTGAAAGGTAATTGTTATTGTATTGATTTTGAAAGTGATGTTTTCATATCTCAAGGTTTTTTCTGAGTATTTCAAAGAATTGGAGGAAGAGAGCATCCGGGATAATTTTGTCATTATTTACGAGCTGATGGATGAGTTGATGGACTTCGGCTACCCGCAGACCACCGACAGCAAGATTCTGCAAGAGTGAGCAATCTCATGATCCATTATGTATGCTGCATATATACAATGGCAGCCTGTTTGACTGTTTGACCCCCTGTTGGGTTTATGTGTGTCCCCAATTCTGCCAGGTATATAACTCAGGAGGGACACAAGCTAGACACAGGTGCCCCTCGACCACCCGCCACTGTCACCAATGCTGTTTCCTGGCGCTCAGAGGGCATCAAATACAGGAAAAACGAAGTCTTCCTGGATGTCATTGAGTCAGTCAACCTCCTGGTGAGAACTGATTGTTTTAGCCTTGAGTTTATTTTCAAGAAGATTTACTTTGTCCGCCAACAGCCACATCCTTCAGTCAAGATGGTAAACGAATTTTCAAAGATTTAGCGTGTCCATGCTACCTCTACTCCTCAGGTCAGCGCCAATGGCAACGTCCTGCGTAGTGAAATCGTCGGCTCCATCAAGATGCGCGTCTTTCTGTCCGGCATGCCAGAGTTGCGCCTGGGCCTTAACGACAAGGTTCTGTTTGAAAACACTGGACGTGAGTTCCCATGATAACGCTCTAGTTATTGTCTTACTGTGCAAAAGTTCAGAAGACCATTTTGTTTTTAGGATCAAATCATTTTACAGCATTCATGTTAGTATTGTGAAACAGTAACTGTTTTAACACACAGTGAGCAACTACTAAATATGGCAGTTGGGTGGTTTATAAGGTTAGGAAGAACAACATATTTTTGAAAATGTTGATAAAAGTTCTGATACAGCAGTGTATTATTACTTTTTAATGTGACATCGTTTAGTTATGTTCCCACTCGTCTAAAATGTAATGATCGCGTCGTGGTTTTCTTCATTTCAGGTGGCAAGAGTAAATCGGTCGAATTGGAGGATGTCAAATTTCATCAGTGTGTTCGCCTGTCTCGCTTCGAGAATGACAGAACCATCTCCTTCATCCCACCCGATGGCGAGTTCGAGCTCATGTCATACCGGCTCAACACGCATGTGAGTATGAAGGGTTTTTTATTTGCCTAGGTTAAAATTGTAAGATTTTCAAAGTAAAGCTGCAACTAACAATCTTAGTAAATAATTAATCCGTTGATTATTTTGTTCACTATTCCAAGTTTTAAAAAAAATACTTTTATTTTATAATCCTATATTCATAAACAGTATTTCTAATTTACAGTAAAATAAGTACACGAAGATATAATTACCGGGTTGGTACTTAAGGGTTTACAATAGGACTTTTTTTTTTAATAAAAGCAAGTTAGTAAAGGCAAATAGTGAATCTGTTTACATAGGGGATTACAGAAATAGGAAAACATAACAATTTTGAGTGTTTGCACAATTTCAAATTAAACCAGGCCTCAAAACATTTTCTTGGTCATCAAAATGTTCTATTTCTATTTTTTAAATCATTCATTATTGACAACTTATCCGTTATTTGTTGTTGGCTTAATCGAGATGGAGGAGGTATAAATTATACCTTTATATTTGAATTTGTGTCACGTGAAAGTGGAGTTTAAAATGATTTTTTATGGAGGAACTCAGTTAATTGACAGAAGCAGAGTCCATAATTTCGTTAATTTCCAGTAAAAAAACGTAGATGCATACATTTACATTTAAATCAGATAACTTATTTGAGGCATGCTACAACCAGGCCATTAATGACCATGATTGGAAAAAATGAAAAATGGTTAAATTAGTCCCTGCTTTCGTGCAGTGTTACTCTGCCAAGAGCGCAGTTTGTTTCATGCTGTAGTAATTACTGTCTTCCACTAGAGGGAGACTTTGTAACAACAACAACAAGGGAGATCAAGACATCCCACTGAATTTGCACGGATTATGAGTGTGTGCCGTTGTTTATACCCTAGGTGAAGCCGCTGATCTGGATTGAATCAGTCATCGAGAAGCACTCTCACAGTCGCATTGAATACATGATTAAGGTAAGTTGGTAATTAAGAGGTCAGTTTCATCTTTGAACTGCCAACTGCAGTGATTATGATTCACTCTCGTCGTCATGTTCGTGACAAGCAAAATGCAAAACAACAAACTGGTTTCTCATCTTGACCTGCTTGTTTACCCATTTGTCTTCCCACCGCCTGTCCCAGGCCAAAAGCCAGTTCAAACGGCGCTCCACTGCCAACAACGTGGAGATCCACATTCCTGTACCAACAGACGCTGACTCTCCCAAATTCAAGACCACGGTTGGCAGTGTCAAGTGGGTTCCTGAGAATAGCGAGATCGTCTGGTCCATCAAGTCTTTCCCTGTGAGTGACTCACAAAGACAGAGTGCGAGATATGCAAATCACCTGTGATTATCGCTGTTTGGTTTCACAATGAGACATTCCATGGCCTAATAAAAATGCTTTTAATGCAGCCGCTGTGTGCCGCTTTCTGAGATGTCAATGTCCTCAAAACAGGGTGGCAAGGAGTATTTGATGCGGGCTCACTTTGGTCTCCCGAGCGTGGAAGCTGAAGATAAGGAAGGGAAGCCCCCGATCAGTGTCAAGTTTGAGATCCCCTATTTCACCACTTCAGGCATCCAGGTACGCACTAGTGGAAAATCCTATTGCAGATGACACCTCTGAATAAAAGGTACTCAGTAAAAGGTGCCATGCATACCACATTATGCTTATTAGCTTAATATTTGCCTGTTGTATGTCCCAATAGTGACAGTTACCTCCAGCTTGATGAGTAGGGAGCATAAAATGAGTCATTTAAGGTCATGGCCTTTGAATCCATTGCACAAAAACACATGTTCTTCACTATCTCCACCTTGGAATTCAGACAATTCAAACAACAGGCAGTCGAGCAGCGGCAAAGGTTCAGTTAGGGATGGAGCTGTCTGACAGGCCTTTGGGTTTATCAAGGAAATTAAAAAATACGTCTTTTGCCAAGACAATGGTTCCCATCAAAACAATAATGAGGATGAGCTTCCTCCTCAACTAACTGTTGGCAGCGACAAGCAGTGCTGACTACATAATGACAGTCATCTCGTGATTATACGTGGCACAGAAACGCGACATTACATTTTCCCATGTCGTGATGGGGCGCATTGCGAGTGACGCTTGGCAATGCATTCAAAGACTTGTTTGTGCACTGCTCAGGTCGCCATAATTGCACATATGCGCTCCACATCAAACTCAAGTTCAACAATGTACGTTTTTTTTTTTTTTAATTCACTGACATTGCAGAAGTCTTATTTTCCCATACCAGTCAAAGCTGTTCCATCATACCACACACAAATTGTATGTAAAGAGAGAAAAAAGAAACGGTGATTCCACAGCGTTTGTCTTTAGTAGTATTTTAGATGTTCATTCCTGGGATCTCATTTGCACTGTTGAACAACCTGTATTTATAATGTTAATCTATTGTATTGCGGACATCTACTAGTATTGTTTAAGTAGACTTTAAATTAATATAACTGGCGACACTGTAAAATGTCAAGTGTACCTTTTTATAATGGTACAAAAAGGTTATTAATGACTTAAGGGTGCTTGGTGGACAACAGGGTTGATGCACTACAATGCAAGTTCAAAGTTCATCAGCACTGAATCTAGTCTGAGCTTCTACCATTTTATAATTGACAGAAGGGAAGTGTATTGCAAAATGTTATTAATGTGGTGCTGCGCTACTGTTTATAACCCTCAAAGGCTCAACATGAAGCATAGATGGTTAAGTTTTTTTTTTTTTTTTTTTTTTTATCACTTGAGAGAATTGAAATTGCCAAATTCGCACTGGTACAGTATTACGTCTATAGCCTAATAGCGCAATTGCCTCGGTTATATTTGAATAATTTTGGCAAGTAAGAAAAAAAGTTTTCACATTGTTATTTTTGTCCATATAGTAATAAGTTGAAAACGGCAGGTGATTTTCCAATGAGGCAAATGATGAAAAAAAGAAATGTAGATTTAGTCTATGTATGAAACTTTTTTTTACACAGTATTGCATATTAAAGTCATATTTAAGTGCAAATTGATAGCTATGATTACGGATACTATACTCATTGTTCAGCATCTATAATAAAATGCATAGTATTTGTTTTAGTATTTGGAAAATCATTCTGTGATGATGTGTAAACAAATGCATAATGGCAAGGTGGTACCATGCAACATTTTAATGAGACTGTTTTTAGTGTCTTATAAATCATCATCAGTAGCTAGCATTTCCACGTTTGCCATGATTTATTTCACCTTGACCAATGGCTACATGGAAAGACACGTAATACATGCTTATGGAAAGGCATCAACATGCGAAATGCCTCTTAGATTGAGTGTGAGCGACTGCATGCTAACGTGTGACTTTTCAACTTCTCAGTGGTTATCGCGCCCCGGTGCAGCCGGCCACCCGTGTTGCTGTCTGATTCGTGCGTCAAGCATCTATATTAGAGGGCAGCAGCAGACGTCTTTCGTGTTTTTCGTACCACTTGCTCCGTGTGAGCAGTGCCAGTGAAGTTTAATTAACCCATGTAAATATCTTAGCATGGAAAGGTTCTTCTTAACGGTACCACAAAGTGCAGATGGGGCAGCGCAATTGAAGTGCACACGATGCATTTAGGTGCTTGTATAAATGCCACACTTCTGGCAGGTGGCAATTGTCGTCCGCTAAGGTGACAAGACGAGAAAGCAGACGCGAGTATCTTTGACAGACATGCCGCAAAATTACAGCTTCAGAGCTGTAACACAAGTGCCACAATGTATATGGATTTCACGCAGTACCCAGCTAAGCGGGATCTCGACGGAACAGCAATACAATATCTCGCAAGATGATAAAATGTGTCTGACACTCATGCACTCTAAAGACATTTGGGGTAAAAATAACCCAACATGGGTCTGAAGGGAACAAACACACCTTTTTGGGTTATTTGCTTTATTTTAATTGTATGACCCGGAGGTGAGGGGGGGCAGAACAGAACAACGGTTTGTTGTTGTTGTTGTTGTTGTTGTTTTTGTACAGACAGCTTTTTTTTGGTTTTGTTTTTTTTTTTTTTACAAAACTAAACAACACAATTTTGGAGAGGTGTTTTGTTCGTTATTAATTTTTAACTGTTATTTTTTTTTAAACCCAATGTATTCATTTAAACAAATTGCATTAGGAATTAGGTTGGTTCTGTTTTGATCCAACAGTTTAAAAAAATGGCTGTGAACTAAATTCTCGCCAGTTTAGTCCATAAAATGATTCAACAAATCCAATTTTGAAATTCATCATGTGAACCCTATCAATCAAATTTGTGTGTTTTTCTTTTGTTCCCCATCATACAGTATAACAAAAATATGCATGTCTTAAAACATTTGGGTAGAGAAAAACAAAACAATAATGGGTCCAAAGGACTTCTGCTATTTTGTCAGTTTAACCCAACTTTTTATTTTGTACAAAAAAAAAAAAGAGGTCACATTCATGTAGTGGTTGGTCCGTTTTTGACCCATAATTGGGTTATTTTTTTACTTGTTTTTAGAGTGTTGGGATAAAAGCTGGATGGGCTGCCACAATGTCACTTTTTCCATGAATTTGACAGTACGCCATTCCTATTCCATTTTTGTCCATCTCATTTATACAGAAGAGCAACATGGAAAAAAATGACATTGCTTCATTGCAAAATCACAAGCTGGAATGACTTTTTGATGGCATATTTCTTATTGCTCCGAAAGTATATACTTTCCTTTTGTTCAACTTTTTCCCTCCTGTCCATGAGGACAAATGCTGGCTCAATGTTGGATCCAAACAGTCAGCTGAAAAACCATGAAAAAGCCACCTAAATACCATTCTAGCTTGTGACTTTGTTTTTCTTGCCATTTCGAAAGAACACAGAGGGAAGGCATTTCTTTATTGCAAACAAAGTCATAAGCAAGAGTGGTATTTTGGTGGATTTTTGATAGCATTTTTGCTGACTGCGTGGACACGGTCGCACTGTGCCAGCCCGATGCCTTGTCAATCCAAAAGCCGCAGCGCTCCGTGACCTCGCCGGGTCGAGGGAAAACATGATGACCAGAGGGCCGAAGACCGCTGCTGCCAATCCGCCAACAAATTCCTCGCTTTCCCACTCTCGTCTCTCAAGCCAGGGCGACAGAGACATGGTGGTTTATCCCCCCCCGCCAAAAAAAAAAAAAAAGGTCATGTCAGCCTTAAGGTTGTCAAATGCGCATCCGGGCCTCCTAATGGTGAGAGTGTATATGTGTGCTCAAGTCATTGCTGCAACAGGAGTGCTGTAGGCACATGCAAGTGATCCATATACAAGTTGTGATTGTGACAGCGAGCGCCGCTGTGTCATCCAACTGCAATCATGTTTAAAAGGAAGGTTATTTTTGGCCCCTTTTCTCGAAACCCGGCCGTGTGGTAACACTTGTCCATCTTGGTTGTCGGTTAACGGCTTGTGAAAGTCATACGGGGGAATTGTGCTGATGCGTCCAAAAAGAAAAATTCATGTCACAAAAATGCACTTTCTCTCAAACTTCTCACTTTTGGTGAGTCATGCTGATGCTTCCTCTAGAGCTCATATCGCAAGACTCCCTCAAGAAGATGAACTCTTCATCCTCCTGAAGACTTGGAAAGTCTGTGGTTTGGACAGAGGCAGCGTCAAGCCTGCAAAACCATACGAACTCCTAGAACCTTTCCTGTCCTTCGCACTTGATTTACTAAAAATACTTTTAATGGCCTAAGCCACCAAATGGTCAATTCCGGTACTGTTTTAGAACGGTTCACCATGATCTAGCTTCTGATTTTAATGAGGTACTTGTAGGTTGGAGCCTTCGTTAGCAACGTTTAAGGGCAGCGTGACACAACACTCAAAGTTAGTTATCACACGCACATTCGTACACCAATGGAAGGCTGCCTGGCCCACAGGGAGCAAATTAAGCTTCAGGGTCTTGCCCAAGGATACTTTGACAGTGGCCAGTCAGAGCAGAGTTGAAGCGGCTACCCTCTGGTCACTGGACAACAAATTTCAGCAACTAAGCCATGGCCACCCAACTTAACTCATTCACTGCCATTGACGGTTTTGGATGTTAAATGTAAATCTTTACTGCATAGGTAGTGAATGAGTTTGAGAACTTGGATTTGAGCACACGCAGTAGCAATGCAATTGATCACATTCTTCAGTGTTTTCTGCGAAGCTTGTAACATATTTACTTAAGTAAAATCTTAGCATTAATGTTAAATTGTTTCCTGTAAAATGCAGCTGCTGAACAAATCTACCAAATCTGACTCATTACTACCATTTTTAAAAAAAAAAAGTCTTCTTGGTTTGGCTCATCTGCATCATTTGCAAGGCCCTGTAACAACTAATACACTGTTTAAACTTTGCAAAGTACACATTTTTCTTTTGCAATGAGCTGGCGAGCAACTTTTAAAAAGTAAAACTGTGTAAATGTAAATCTTTGTCTGTCTGCGACGCTCCTCTAAGTTTGGTTGCAAAATTAAGAGATTTCATTGGGAAGTCAATCGAACTGACTTGAGAGAATATTTTTAATGCTTCTTGACATTTAAACGCATTTCCAAAAGTAATGCTTCCTTATCTATCACTTTATATTCATCACTTGCAGCGGTTTAATTTCATCAAACCAGTTTTAATATCACATTGACACAACCCAAAGAATCATAAAATGTAGTTTCTGAATAATGACTTCATTTACAAAAGGGGTTAATATACAAACCTATCAGAAAAGGTATTTGCCCTTCTTTGTTATGTCGTAAATTAACGTTGACTAATCGGTTTTGGACACACCCAAGGCTGATATATGCCCGGAGAAGAGCTCTCGCAGGCTGGGGGAGAACATGCAAACTCCACAGAACTGCTGGAGCAAGATGGATTGAACTTGAGCCCCTCACATTATTGACAGTTATTCATATCATTTAATTACCAATTGAATTAGCAACCAAACTTTGACTTTCCATTGTTGAAAATGGCTTAATGTTCCTTTAAACTCATCAAGGAATGTCACAACAACAAAGCAATCTGCCCCACCAATGAGCATGTGTTATTAATGCCATAACCTGGATTGGCCAGTAGAAAAATGTCGGTAGTCACGACTATGTTGTGTTGGTAACCTTGCATTTGTGGGCAGGTGCGTTACCTGAAGATCATTGAGAAGAGTGGCTATCAGGCTCTGCCTTGGGTGCGCTACATCACTCAGAATGGCGGTAAGTAGACACACACACAAGCGCGCACACACTGTTGATGTGCAGGCATTAGGCAAGAGTTAGGCAATGGCCTGCAACGTTGTGGGAACCGATATACTTCTATAAAAATAACAAGCGCTACAGCATGAGGCAACGTCCTGTGAAATCTGTGAAAGTGATTTTTATTTCTCCCCTTTTCATAATGCGGAAAGTTTTTTTTTTTTTTTTTGCATGACATGGTTTTGAGTTCACTAATTACCACGCATCCACATCTCATTTCCTTGGTAGTCCCATCTTCCCGGGTGGGAACGCTACCGCCACTTGATTTCTCCACAATTGCTCCTCTTTCATTTATTCATCTATTAGATTAAGTCTTGTCCCATTTCCTCCTGCAGATTATCAGCTCCGCACACAGTAAGGCAACGCCTCAGCCGGGGCGGGAGGAAGCCGGGCGGCGGTAGCGGAGGCGGCGGCTAATGAATCGTCGTTGGCAGGTGTCGGTCAAGAATCTGCACAGGACAGGCTTATTTTTGATCATTTTCCAGGCAATGCAAATATTAGATGGGGAGTTTGTAAACCGGAGGAAAGCGATCAGTTTTCCTGTGCGCGGCCAACTAACGCAGGAGTCATGTTTACACTCAGTATCATCACTAGGTCACAAAGGTCAAACACCTCCTTGTTGATTGTTTTTCTGTATATATTTGCTACATATCAATGAGGTCAGTGTTATTAGTTACAATGAGCCAATCAGTATGTCTCTTTTTTTGTTACAGTGCCATCAGCTTTGCCCCATTTTGTCGGATTTCAAACATGAAAAATAAATCAATCGGTTGCATGGTGAATCTTATCTATAACCAACTTCTTTATGTAACCATGCTGTCAAATCATTAAATGTATATTTAGAGAAAACACTTGGTGACTCCCTTCATCGTTAGCGCAAGTACCCTAACAGTTTGTATGCCAACATCGCAATAGTGATGGCAACAAAACGGCACAAAAAGCAATGAACTAGATAATGATTTTACTTGGAGGCTGCTGTGGAAATGTCAGACTTCAGTAAAACACTGGAAGTAAAAACACTGGGAGTAATCATGAGCTAGGGACTCAAACCTGTGGCATTTCGGTCACAGGCTGCATTCCCAACCACTCACCACACTTGCCCAAAACATTCAAGCTCCAGAAAGACCTGACACTTGCTGTGACATTGCACACCCGGCTACCTTAAGGCTTATGTGATGGTTCTTTCCTAGCCCCCGATCGAGTTGCAATCCTACCACCCGCCCCCTGACCTGTGATAATCATAGTCCATTTAGTGACAGTTCACGGTCTGTAAACAGGCTCGGCAAGCTGGAAAAAGGATGTGAGTCAAGTTGTGGCCAACGGCCGTAGGATGCTCCAGACACACTGTGGTCTTTGTGCTCACCTCCAAGTTGGGACCACAACGCAGCGGTCCAGTGAGATCATTGCCATAAAAATGGGACTTTGTTTTTTTCTTATGAGTCACCATATACAGGTGACCAAGATCCACGTCAACAACATTTTTGTGCTGTACCATTTTGTGTTGAATAACTGTTGACTTGAGTGGCCATATCACTGTCACATTAGCATCTGCAACCGTTTTGCTGTGACATCCCCCCCGCACATATAAAAATACAGCAAAGTTAAAAAAAACACAAAAGCGCTTGTTCGGCCCTTTTCACAGCACACATAATCCGGTTGTCTTTTATCAAGGACTTACATCTTGTCTGCAGCAGGCCCTATTTCTGATCAGAACTGATCAGACATTAGCATGCTAACAGTTAGCATGCTAATCAACCTGAAGTAGAGTAAACTCTAAGGCAGATTGATTGGAATTAAACTAGCAATGTGACAAGTGACCACAATCTTTGTGAACAGAAAGACGACAACAAATCACACAACTTGAATACCTATGACATTTTTAGAGGAAAAAATGATTGATTCATGCAAGTGTACAACTTGCATATTTCCATGTGTCAACTAGGAGAACCTCTCACAATTGGAGCCCGGAAAGGATCACTTGTGGATGTCTCTAGCTAAACGGTATTTAACAAACTGAAAAGGGGTTCATTCTCAGAGCAGCACACAAAAAGAACATTTCGTGGAAATGTTGAGAAATAAAAATTATTTTATTCTAATTTCTTTTATTCAAGCAAATTTCCTGTAAATACTATATACCCAGCATCCGATGTTCGAAATGTTTTATGCAGTTTGAAGTGGCCGGATGTTTAGGCACTTTCCTTGTAGTCTGGTAAAATTTCAAATAGAAAATTAAGCTCTTACTGTAAATGGCAAACTGCTGTAAAGCAAAAGGAAAAAGGCACGTTGATTAGGGTTGAAATTAGGGTTGAAATGACATTGAAGCATAAAGTCCATAAATTTTGGGACTTGACACAATTCCCGCAGATTATCACAGCGGATTTAAAGTGAAACAAAAATGTGTTTTTAACTGCAGCTTTTTGTTTTTCTCGTTGACAGTGTTAAACCAAAAGAGTTGAAAACTTTCCCATGCCTCTCATAGGAATGTGCCCACAATATATTACTCATCCTGTCAACTTAACGAGATAATGAGTTCTGTGGAAAAAACTTACATTTTTAAAAAATGCACCTGTGTTGTCTAGCCTGGAGGTGCAGAGCGCACACAACAATGCCACTTGTGAAATGGATCATTAGGAGCCTTGCATGCGCATCATCGCATCTGGAACGACTGGTATGAGGCCGCTAATAGCGTCGTACAGATTAGACAGACTATCTGGTCTGTTGTCATCGCCGCCGTCTGGTGATAAGAAGTTCCGCTCGGTTTTAACGGAGTTTCTTTGTGATCTTCGGCACACAGCAAACAATAGAGATGGAATTCATCTCCTCCGAGGTGAGACCGTGGCCGCCATCATTCTTTTAGCAAATGTAGCAAAATACTGTACATTCCTAACAGTTAGAGATCACAAATAGGGTATACATTTTTTTACATTGCTTGCTTGATTTATCAAAATTTGAATGGCACATGCATATTGAAGGCTTAACGTTTTTCAACAAAATAAAATTAAAATTTTGAGGTCACAATTGGGACTTACATTTTTTCTTTTTTGGGGGGGATGCAAATTGAAAGAGTTTTAGTCTTTCTTGACACTTTTTTTAAACGTATTTTGTGATTTCCAAACCGGGAGAATGGGGTAGGAAGGAGAAAAAGAAAGCTGCAGTCAGACAGACCCATTAAACTAAATGTTTGCGTATAAATGTGTTTTTAGTTGGGATTTACAGATTTCTACTGAGGTGGCTGCGCAAACTTCCATAGGTAGGGCATTCCAGAGGACGGGGACCGGGATCCAGCTAACTTTTTAGTCCCAAAGGGTCATTGACAAACCAGCGTTTTGTGACCGTAGTTACCGGACGGGACATACGGTGTGGTGATACTAATTTTGACGGGATAGGAAGTATTCCATTTGATGCCGAGAAACGTCCAAAGCAATAAATTAGTTGTACATATTGTGACTGTCACACAAGTGTAAAAATAAGGTATGCACTTTGTAGCAAAACCTAAAAAACGCTAACTTGCAAAAAAGTCTACTTCTGTTTTTGTGGTCGCCATCACTCGTTTCCTTCTTGCCAGATCAGTAAAGAAAAAGCAAAACAGCAGCGTGTCATTTCTACCTTGTCCTCTTCATTGTCACGAGGGCTTTTCTGACAGATGTTAAAAGCAAAACCGATGTAAATTGGATTAAATACTTTTAGATTAGTCTATACAGATAAAAAAATAATGAACCGCTCTGGCTCTCTCTCACTATGCTATCTATCATGATGTCACACTCGTTTCCTCTATGGCATCACTGATCCCCTTTTGTGATGACATAACAAAACATGTCAAAGGTAAAGAAAGTCAAACCAAAAGGCAAAACATTGTCACAGGCTTACACTAAAAATATACTTTACAGTTGAAATCACATGAAAATGAATCATAGTTTCTAGCCGGAGCACCTGTCATACACAAGAGCTTGTTTGGTTGCCACAGCGACGACACACAAACGATTTTATGGCTGATAGCGCTTGTAAAAAAATAACCAGAGTTGCACAATGCATGATGAGGCAAGAGCTAACCACTGTTAGACAGGTGTTCCGTGATAACAAAAAGGAACCCCGCGTTATTTTTCCTCCTGTCGCCTGGCAACGGAGGGAAACCCTCAACACAGAATCTTGACGTCAAAGTCGAGCCCATCATTAACTCCTGGCGTATGCCCCCATGATTGCGTCGACGTATGATGAGTCACCTGGAGACGGTTGACAGGTGAAGGATTGCAACCCGCTTCCTTCCCACGGAGAGAAGTGTTTGCGGGGCCGCGCGCTTTCTGTGTGGTCCTTGGCCCGCGCCGGGGGAACTTTCCAGTAGACTTTGCAACAATATTGCTTTAAAGCGCACACGCAGCTGACTGTTCAATTTAGCTGACCTTGACACACACGTGAAACCTCTGGACCACTGCCGCTAAGTGTTGGTATGCTAACATATAGTGTAATTACAACCTAAGAACAGAATGCATTCAGGCAATTACCTTTTGCCCCGTAGGCAAGTTCTACGTCTAATAAGTGATCAAATGCTGACACGCAAACAGCTGCTATGCTTTATTCGTTATACTGTGTAAGGCAAGAATGTGACCTGGGTACAAAAAAATGTAGTCAGTAGGCAATGGGGCGATATCTCGCGAGATTAGAACGCCGGAATATTTCTAGTCCCTGTAAAGCAGGGGTTTCAAAATCATTTTTTTCGTGGGCCACATTGTAGTAATAGATTCTGTCACAGGGCCGGAATAAATTTTAAGTGTTTGTCACACGATTATCTAGATTTGAAATCAGAGGCCGGTAAAAACTGTTTAAAAGACAGATCGGAACAAAAAATGGTTGTTTTTAAGTGTTTTAAGCCAGAAACTTAAATCAGCATTTTGTGGGCCACATGAAATGACGTGGCAAGCCGAATCTGGCCCTCGATGAGTTTTTCTTAAATGATAATAAAACACGCAGCCAAACCTGGTGAAAATTCAACAAAATAAATCTTACTACACCAAATAAAGTATGGACAAGAATGGTTGTTGTTGTTGTTGTTGTTCTTTTTTTTACTCAAAGGCTATTATTTTGAAGTCATTCCTTGGAAGCAAGTGGTGACAATGTATTACTTGATACCACACAACCTATTGCTGCTGAAGAGTCAGGTGTCGCGACTCGATACGAACAACCCAACTGCGTTCTGAAATTACATTCAATCGTAATCGTACGTAATCATGCTGGCATTTTGTTTTATGGTACGCCCGTTGCTGGTGTATAGCCTCTAGCATTAATTAGCCGCTAGCTAGCAGCCCTTGAGTGCGCCATATTACCATTCAAAGACAAATTAATATCAGAATATCACTTGCTTTGATGCTGACAGCCTGACACTTACCATTCGTATAAACCGAGCTGACTCAAATGTGTGTTCTGTGATTCTGACCTCAATTCATCTAGACTAATTTTATGGGTAGTTGTCCAAAATCTCAGTTTATATTTGATTGTCAAAATAATTATAATTCTTCGTTCATAATGAAGTAAAATTTGGTATTTGGTCTTTTAAATAAACACTAGCAAAGTAAGTGCTAAAGCGACTTGATAGGGTTGTTAAATCATATCCTGTATGATTGTTAACTGATTAAATTCTAACATTTGTGGTTCTCGGTAGGTTATGCTGTTTTGGTTAGCAAAAGAGTTGTCTTCAACACTGGAGTATTTAACATTACGTCGGGGCGTGACGGTCCAAAGCTCAGGTGTGGGTAAATATTAGCTAGCTTAGCGTCACTATGTTTAACTGGCACTAGATTTCCAGAGAGTTTTTCCTGCTTGAATTCAATCCCGGAAATTCAGGAGTGAAACCGAGTCTGCCGGATCAGCAAAGTGGAGTCGGTGCGTGCGTCCTCCTTGCTCCTGTCAGCGCATGCCGTGTGAATTACTACCGCTGCTGCTGCGGTAGTTCCCCAACCTGGCGGTGTGTCGGACCTCCCAAGTAGTCTCCAAATAAATCCCAAGGATTATTTTAGTACTATTTTTATAAATGGCAAATTGTCCATTTTTTGGGGTAGTCATTTTTCACAGTGTTATTTTGGCATGTCTGTGGCTAAAATACTATCAGAAAATAAGACAAAAATGGTAAATTACATTTGCACGCGTGGGCCACACATGGTTCTTGGATTCTGTCCAAAAACTACACTTTGCAATTCTCCAAAAGGTCATTTTCATTTTGAAATATTCTTATTATTCAAGGATTGTTATAAATTTGGGTTCAATTAGAATGGTTTACAGGTATTGTAAATCATTTAAAATTAAGGTTAACAGCAAATGAGCTAACATGAAAATATGTAAATATGGTACACTTAAAAAAATATGATTTCTAAAATTATATTGCCAAAATATAGTAAATAAATTAAGTTTTGTGTGAGATTTCCATTTCATAAAATGTTATATATAAGCTCGGTGGCGCATGGTTGGCAGTCCCCCTCACAGTGAAGGGACCCGTGTTCAAATCTAGCTGGATCTGGACTTCCTGTGTGGAGTTTGAATGTTCTCTTCGGGCACTCTGGCGTCCTCCCACATTCCAAAAACATGCATGGCAGGTGTATTGGACACACTAAATTGTCCTTAGGTGTGATTGGGTGAGTGAATGGTAGTTTGTCTCATTTGGCTGGCAAACAATTCAGGATGTCCCCCCGCCTACTGCCTGAAGCACCAGCAAGCCTGTGACTCTTGAGAGGATAAGAGGCCCCAAAAAAAAGATGGATGAAGCTAACAACTGCTCTGGTGTATCTTAGCACAAATGCAAACAATATTAAACCAAAATCAATTTCTTCACTACCATTGATGGCTATAGATATCAGAATTCCATTTTTACTGACCTGGCAATGAATAGGTTAGCTTATTCACTGCCTTTGACATCTGTATAAGTAAAAAAATCCATTTTAACTGGGCTGGCAAACAATGAGAATGTAGATTGTTTCATTCTTTGAAGAACAAAATGTAACACTGTTAGAGAATTAAACTAAAGCAAACTACAGTTAAAAGTTACCATGAAAACACTTTGAAGTAAAAACAATGTGATGTAATATAATCCTTAATATAAAAGTTTTTTTTTCTGAGATAAAACAGCCAAATCTTATAGTGTTCTTCAGCATAACTTAAAAACAATTCTAGCCTATCCATGAGACAATTATAACATCACAACAAGCATAATTAATCAATCCACACATTGTTGTATTCCATCAGGTCAATCTTATGCTAAAATGTTTTTTGTTGTTGTTGTTTTTTTTTTAAAATCTTATTTCTATTTTATAAAAATAGATATGCTAGTGGGTAGCCTGTCACTGTCTAAAAAAATAATTTAAAAAAAAAGGTAAATTGTTAGAATTAACCACCTAAATTTAATATGTGAAAATGCTTAGCTCTAAAAGTTCAACAGACTAGATGAATACATTTAAAGATGAATTGGTTTAAGAAAAAAGTACAGCTTTTTTCACATTACAAATGCTAGCCCATCATTTTTCAAATATTGTTAAATCCAACAACCGACTTGAGATGATTTAAAGGGAAATGTCTAATTCATGTAAACAAAAGGATGATTTATAGATTTAAAATAACCGGATGCTAATTCGACTGTCTATTACCCAGACGGAGCTGTTTTGAGTCGGACACAATCCGAACTAAATATAAGAAAGAAGACCTGGAAGTTCTTCTCTTGTTTTTCCTGGAAAGCCTCCCTGGATTCTGTCACGCCATCCTAAAAACACAAAACAAACACACCCCTGAATAACACTCGCTAGCGTTTGTTTGTTTTGCCGGTTAATAAACGTGTCATCCTCCAGTGCTCTTATCCAAACCAAAAGACAAAAGGGAAGACTTAACAAATATGCCAACTACTACGACCGCGGCGCAATGCTGCGACTTGCCCGTCATGCAGAAGGACTGCGTGGAAGTGATAGCACTAAATGGCTTCGGGTTTGCAAAGCAAACATCCCCGCTTAAAACAAATACAGGTGAGTTGTCATGTTCCAAATGGACGAATTGTGAAAAAAAAAAGAAGACGCACAAAAGGTTCCAAATAAATGTCTCTGGAGGGCCCTGGGAATCTCTGAGTCTTTTCTAGGGACACAAAAGAGGCTGAGTAGGATGGAACACCTGGCGTGGAACTTCAAAAGCCTTTATGGCTTTCTCGCATTCTTTTTTTTATATATCGTTTAGGAAAGGTTGACATACACAAAACCAACATCCGACACAGGTTGTTTTGGATCTGTGCTGGGTGCAATAAAATCTTAAGGGTACGTAGAAAAAAAGCGAGGATTAGGTATGTTTAAGTAGACCAATGCGGTCAATGAATCTGGGACCTCTGAACTGTGAGAAGAAACATGCTAACCAGTGTGACACCATGCCACCCTAATGTAAATTTAATAAAAAAAGTAAAATAAGAACACAGATTACCATGAGGCCCCAATAAAAGCTTTTAATTTTCTTAAAAATCCACAGTGCGCCCAACGGTCTGGTGTAAATCCGGTAAACATATTATTGTACAACTTTGATCACAGGGAAGTAAGGGAAGGAATACACATAGTATGTACGCTGGGAGCAATAAACCAATCAGAGAACAATACGTAATACGTACAGCACTTACGATGGAAGCGATGAACCAATCAGAGAGCATTATGTATTACATACAGTACTATGGTGGGAGCGATAAACCAATAAGAGAATACTACGTATTACATACAGTACATACGATAAAACAAAAGAGAACATTAGGCACATTTCCTTTTATTGTTGATCTTGAGCGTGCATCTTTCAATACGGTGTGCCTTTCGTAAGAGTTAAATATTAAAATAGACCCCGTAATCAAGACTGCATGTAAAATACGCTGCACAATATAATTCGAAAATATGGTATAGAGTTTACTGGTGCTGCTTTGCTTTTAGCATCAATTGTCTTGAATCTGTACAGAATACAATGAAATCTCAAGAGAATCTGCTGACCTCCGGGCCGACCAGTTTTTTGTTTTTTTTCACCAATGTGGGTATTTTTCTCTTTCTGCGTTCCTCTGGAAATGTGATCTTGACATCTATTCATTTTCTTTGTGTTGTCTTAATGCCCGAGCCACATTTTAGCACAAGCGCATGGCAACAGCAGCAAAACAAAAAGGAATTCTTCGGGCCCTGACCGCTTTTTTTTTTTTTTTTTTTTTTGACTTACTGATCATGTAAAAACCCTCTGTGGCAGCTCGCAGATTGCAAACATCAGGGCCTTGCGGAGCCTGCATGCTAACCAGCCCTAGAAATAGGCCCGGCTATTTCCGCGCACGATCTGCGGGGGGAAACATGTGTTTGACATCAGCGTCACTCTGCGCAAGCCAGCGCTGCTGCACCATTGTCCCCTTCCGATTTACACTCCAGTAACATAATTACACATCAATCAATCAACAAAGATCCAACATTTGGATGCTCGGCGGTGACCGGGGTGCGAGCCAGGCGGCAACAAGTGGCTTTGTTGCCCGCTAAAATCATAGTCATGCATCATATTTGAAAGCTCGTCTTGTGAAACGGTTTGAAAGGTTCAAGGATTAGGTGATGGCAACATGAAAAGAGGCATCAGACGCTGGAGGATTTTCCCTTAAATCAAGTGGGTCCAGAGCGGTTGCCGCATCCGAGCCGTCGTAAAAGATGAAGCCCTGATTCTTTTCAGAAAATCAAAACTTTATTCTTTCATTTTCCCTCATTCCCGCTTCCCTTCTGACAATTTAGGTTGTGCTCTACCGTTGTGATATGCATTGTTTCAGTTGCATGGGAATGTATTCGTCACCTTTGTCGTTTTTATGTATTTATCACGTCATATTGGATCGTATATACTGCTGCGACTGGTTTGTTTGTTAATGAATCATGATGTAGTTGCTATGGTCTTTGTTTGCTTTGTAGAATAGAATAGAATACATTGTCATCGTACACAGGTATACAATTAAATCGGGAGTGCCGCTCTAGTGAATATTAATCATTTAAAAATAATAACAATAATAAATAATACATAGGTAAATGACCAAATTTAGGCTCTATGTTCTCAATGTCACGAGTGTCAAGCTGTCTCAAGCCCTCATGTCGAGCGGTCTTTCTTGTTTCTAGTTTCTGAGTCTAGTTTTACGAGTCTATAGTTTCCCAGTCAACCCAGTGCATCTAGTTTCTGAGCTTCCAAATTTCTGATTTATGCTGTGGTTACAATTGATTTTTTGTATAAGACTTACTGCATGCATAAATAATATTTTGCACTACATGATATTTTGCACTGTATTATTAGCAACATTGTTTCCGTTTGATTGCTTTTTATTGCTATTTTTTTGAAATTGCTATTTAGTTGCTCGATTACGGAATGTGCTCTGCTGCTCGGGAAGTGAACAGAATAAGAATTTCATTGTGTGGCATAATAATACTATATATATGACGATAAAACTCTTGAATCTTCCTGCTTTCCAATTCCTTGTCCTCTCTGCTACGTGGCTAAAACTCTGCTCATCAGGGGACATTTGTTTGATGTTGCTTTTTTATTTTACTTACGTTACAGAATATGATGTTATGTAAAAAAACAAAACACATTTTTATTTTATACACATGCACTTTTACTTGAATTTTATATTATGTTACAATTTGCAGTTTGTATTGTACTCTTCTTGATGCATGTATTGCTATTAATTTGCTTTTTATTTAACTTTTTTCTATTTCCTATTAAGTTATCTTTTCAGCTTTACTTTTCTTTTGCTTATCATTTATTTTGGCTTTTTCACTCACCTTTGCCTTTGATGTTTTACTTTTTACATTACGATTGCTTTTTGTTTGACTTTTAAATTTTCGACGTTTGTCCAAGTAAGTCAATAAGGATTTGCTAAAATGCAAATCTCATTGGGTTCTCATTATATATGACCATTTTAAATTTGGGAACTGAATTTAGTGAGCATCGTGGAAGCCGACATGCTTTCATGGTCAACATAAAATGATGTGGTGCTGATCTGGCCTCTGGGGCTTGTGTTTGACACCAATGCCCTATAATTTACTTTTAATTTATCACTTTTCAAGCCTTAACTTTAACCTTGAATATTAATTTCTGAGACTTTTTACTTTTTCCGTTGTTTTACTTTACATTACGTTAATTTACTTTTTCTTTTTTGCTTTTGACTGTGCTCGAGTTTCTGTTATGTAGAGTTCACTGTTAGTCGACTCCACACCTGGCTGTGAAGGTTGCTGGGCTGCGCACGGATAAAAAGGCAACTGAATGAAGCTTAATGCATTCGGACTTGTTTACACCTTGAAGGCGTGTGGGGGGGCTCCTGTCACTCACTGGCTATGCACTGTAGAAACAGGCGCGTGCTGCTGTTATTCAAACCGCTTCCTGTGACCCAAAATTGGACGTGGGGCTGAAAAGGAGCAGACCAGCCAGCGAGGCCTCGAGACCACCCCCACCATCACAACCCCCCAACTTGAAGCCCACCGCTTTGACAAACCATGAGTGTTTACCCAATCAGCTTGCGGGGAAAAGGACCCGCCGGCTCTCTAATTTTCCAGCCTGCAGCCATATGGCGCTTTGGTGCCGTAACCACTCGCAGATGAGCCCCAAATAAGACGTTTGGGGTGCATCCTCTACACTCAAGGGGGGGGTGCTAAGTTGACTTTGTGCTGGTTATAATAACCTAACTGCAGATTATTCCCCCTATGTAATTTGCAGTGGGGTCAGGGGATTCCGAATATAGAAATCTAACCACATGAAGACGCTCAGACCCCGAAATAGCAGGTTTGATGACTATGTGCATTTAGAGGTGGGGTCTCCATGACTTTTTTTTATTTTAGCGGTGAGTGGGGGGCGAGCGGTTGAAGAAAGGCCGCACGTGTCACACAGCTTTTAGACAATAAACGTGACACGCACAAGTACAGAGATGTGCCTTAATGTTCATCTGGGGCCTCAATTAGCCCCGTTTTTTTTTAAGTCTTGCGGCAGCTTCACAAGCGTTGTTGATGTGCAGGTGTGGTCGCCGCCCACAGTGCGTGTGTGCGCTGTCAGACTTAATGTACCTCACTGCAATTAAACGCACACACATTTCTCAATGTGTAATTGCTACTTCTGATTTAGAAGCATTTGCATAGCAGTCGGGAGTTGTGCAATTGGAAAAAAAAACGCTGATACTTGTGATTCATCTGATTATTCACCTTTAAAAGGTGACAGACTATATTGTAGCAAAATGATTTTAATTGCTTGTATGCCACATCTTTGGCAGTGTGCCATTGGCTCCTTTGCACGCGAGAGTCCACGCCCCCCCCAAAAAACAGCAGAGTTCACATCTGAATAATACTCTAGGACACTCGTGACCCCACATTTGTTTTTTGAGATACGAGGTGAAATTTCAACAGTTTTTTTAATCTTGTATAGTATTTTTGTAATATCAGCATTACGATAGCTATTGCGCTATTTCATAACTCTACCATCATGTTACAAAATCAACACATCCTACTACAGCATTGGAAACAAAAAGAACATTATACTTACACTTAATTGAAGTGAGTGAATGTCGCAACGCTGCGGCAAGATTTGTGCAGTGGTGTAGAAGAAAGGTGTGATGATTAGGCAAATAACATTCAAGGTCACTGAGTTGTTACTCAAAGAATATAAAAGAATATATACTCTATGAAGACGCATTCCTTGTACAGCTCACTCAAAAGAAATCAAAATTAGAAATATGCAGTGCAAGCGATAAAGCCATTTAACAAATGAAAAAGTTGTTAGGTTGCCAGAGCAAAAATCGAAACTGTCAGGGAGAAAAACAGAAACAAATAGCGACAAATATTTTCATTGCAAGCACTTTTATTTTATTTTAGTTTTTGCTTGGGTCAATTATATCCCTCAACATTAACATTGTCAGAATCCTGTATGTTCTGTTTAAATGTTATTAATCTGCTTTTTTTTATTGATAAAGTAAATATCATAGAGTACTACTTTCACTTGAGAATTTTGAAGGGGGAAGCTTTTCCATTTAATTAGGAAAGATTTGAGTTGTAATTACAGGTATGTATTTATTTTTTTTCCTGGGGAGATAAAGTAGATATTTTCCTCTCTTTTTGGCAGTTTGATGAGCAAATTTTATAAATTCATGCAGCAAAAAATGTAACACCAGGGGGATAAAACTGGCTTTTAAATACGTACATTCAATATAGGCTTTAGATCATTTATACGAAACCATTGGCTTCAATACAGGCAGATAAAATTATTACTCTTTGTTTCAACGTGTGATCAAAAACAATGCTTGTTGAATATTTGCAACAAAGCATGGGTATCTTACCACAAACTTAATTTTCTGGGTATGAAACGTAGCCATTACTTTAGGCAGATTAATCAAATACAGATTTTAACTCTGCTCATTTTTTCAGCATTTCAATGTAGCTTATGAAAACAAACACTCAAGTCATACCAGAACGATTTTACTAATGATTACCAGAATAGATAAACTGCAGTTTCAGTAGAATCAAAACAAAAACTACAACTCATGACAACATTTTTTCCTGAAGCTTTTTTTTTTCCAGAACAGGACTTAATTTGAATAAATTCCACAAATGATTTAGAATGATACAGTACTTTTTACAGTATCAGACTGTGTGATATCATGCCAGACTTTCAAAGAAGTGACCCAGGATGTGCTTCCTGGTTGATTATTTTATCACAGCTCAATATCAGGGCCTTAAACACACATAATGCAAATTATTGTGGTGTTAATGATTGACATCCAACAGGAAATAGCTTAAGGAGCCCACAAGTGAGGAAATCCCACTTTTTGTCCCAAAAAAAAGCTGATAATGAAGAACAATTCATGTGTAATCTGTTAACTGCTTATCTGTTCTTCGTATTGATTTTTTACTGTTCCAGGCACTCTTGCTCAGTGTTGACCTCGATGATGAACTTCAGCCTTCATGTGTGCTCACTGTCACGTCTTCAGGCGAGTAACAAAAGTACTGCAAGGTGCTTTACTCACATGCCAGTGACAGTACGGCAGTGTACTGCAGGTCAATAAAATATAATTGAATAGGACTATGGAAAAAAAAATGTATGGAAATGCTAAAAATCCGTTGTCTCCCCCTGAAAAACAAACTTTTCTTATTTAATAGGGAAAAACCACTGTACGTATAATACTGAACAGCACTTTATAATAACAGTAATTACATACTAAATAAAATGCAAAGAATTAAACAGTTTGTGCATGATGACTTACTCCTGAAATCCAATTAAGAGGAAAATTAAAAGGAAAATAATACTCATAATATTATCAAACAAAGTAATGACAAGCAACATTTAAAAGGAAAAAAAACAACAACATTTTTCTTACACAATGCATATATAATGGTAACGTCTCCTTAGAGTAGCAACTTAGCACCTTTGATTTGTTCATGTCTTTGGGGGTCTCTGAAACAAACAAAAATGTCAGTTATAACCATCAAAATTGATTCTTTATGATGCACAATGAAACCATATGTTGCGGAGTCACTGCCTGCCAACCGTACATTTGACTATTCTGGCAGCATTTATTTATTTTTTTTCTATTTAGTAAGATTTTAATCTCTAACATAGGAAAACCCCCCATATCCATCAACTGTGAAGTTTCCTTTCGCCACTCAAAACACACCTGATGAGACAGGTGGCATTAGGGCAACAAGAGACCCCTTGGGGGTCTCCCGTCCCCCCCTGCTCTCCAAAACGACCTTCAGTCACCCCTTTGAACCCAAGTGGCGCTAATCTCTGTGATCTTTATCTGCACACTTCAAAAACAAAATCCTCTCTCAAAGTAAAGAAAAAAAAAACAATCCTAATGAGCCTAATCAGCTACGCCACCTGTTTTAGCATCCATAGGCAGCCCGAAGGGTGCAGCCTCTCTGGTGTCAAGCTTTTAAGCAGACGCCACCACCACGCTGGCCTGGATTTTTTCGCCTTGACCCATGCGGTTTTTCTCTCTCGAGTGCTCCAAAATTCCCATTGAGGTAGCCCCGGTCGGACCAAATATATCAAGCAATTTCAATTTATGACTCACATTTGGCTCGTTTCTAGCGCCCGCTGTAGGCTGATGTATTTTCAGGGTGAAAAAAAAAATGGTGTTGCATGGGAGCCTGACGAACGACACTATTTCTTTTTTGATCGAATGTCAGACTTTTTAGCCATTGGCACTGTTGTTTACAATTCCAACACTTGTAACTGAAAAAATGGGTTGAAATTCAATTTTCTAATTCGTCCACATAAGCTGCTCAGCAGACAATGCTGCAACAGTTCCAGTCTAACAGTGGTGAAGTATCAGATGACAGAAAAACACAAAAATGTTAGTTTTGGAGTTGTAGTAGCCTGTCATTCCCCGTTGAGACTATTCCAAGGGGTTTTCCGAAAAAACAAAAAACACACCGAAAAAATTGCAGTTTGTAACAGGCAGACAGTTAATTTGACTCTAATTGCACTGTGTTATTTCATGTTTACAAATACTTTTCTGCATACTTTTAAGTACACTCTGTTATTTTATGCATACATTATATTGTTTCTGTCGTCAAGCGGGTTCAAACATGCGGATTTTAGTCAAATTTGGCGTACTTGTTCATAGTGATGGAACAAAACTAATCTCTAATTTTATGTCAGCGGTAGCTAGGATCAAATTGATTTGAATAATTTGACATTTTAAAACTTAACGATTTGAAAATGAGTTCAATTGTAAATGTGAGGATTTTGCGCAGAATGTTGGATGAGTAACTTTTTTTTTGCATGAGCTTTTAATGTTAGTTTACTTTAAAACTGATTTAAAACCAGTTGTCTGAATATATTGAACATGATTTGTTCTGAATGTCTGTTGAGTTTCTTACCTAAATTAAAGTAAATTAAATCATAATATCCAGATGACTGAAAAACAAACAACTAAAAAATATTTTTATTTTTGGAGCCGAATTGTCCAGCCCAAATTGGAGCGGGGCTTTGAGAGCTACAGCTCAGTTAATTTTTGGCAAAAATGGGCATGGTGGACTTTGTTTAACCCCCTTATATCGAAGGAATTTTTACCAAATTTGCAGTAATTTTTAAAATTCGTGCTTTTTTTTTTTAACTTTATAGTTTGACCTATGACACTTTGAATTAGCGTTATGGATCCAATGACCTTTACAACATTTGTGATGAACTGTGCTCTCTCACATGGTCTCAAAAACAGTGGTGGTATTTATCCACCTCACTCAAATCCACCAATTCCGGTCTTCCTCCGTGGAGTTTGCATGATCTCCCCGAGCCCATGTGGGTTCTCTCCGGGAACTCCGCGCCTCCCACAGTCCAAAAACATATATGGCAAGTGTATTGGGCATACTTAATTGTCCTGAGGTGTGATTAGGTGCCTGACTGGTTGTTTGTCTCTGTGTGACCTTCGATTGGCTGGCAACCAGACCAGGGTGTCAACCGACTACTGCCCCAAGTCAACTGGGATAGCCACCAGCAAACCTGCGACCCCTTTGAGGATAAGCGAAAATAGGTGGAAATTTTTGAGGCAGATGTGCTAACCAGTCACGACTCTTCCGGTAGCAGCGACAGATTACTCATTGCGGCAAGTGCTGATGGAAAAAGGGTTTTCCAGATAAGTTCAACTGTGCAGTACTGTACACTTTTGACTTGCTGGACGTCTTAAGAGTCATTTCCTCAGCAGCTATCCGGGAGCTGGTGACAGATACAATTGCGGCGGGGTGGAACCCATCAGAGAAGGCAGTTTCGCAGGAAGGAATTAGTCAAACGTGTTGATTGTTCTTGTCCAATTTAACATAAGGCCGTCCCTGCCCTTGCTAATCATCCATTAGCCTCCTACGTGCACATTTGCCTCAGCTGCGACGGTTTTATAATGGCCTGGCTGCACATTGAAATTTCATATGGAGGACGGGAAAAATAATAACAGTAGCATTCCAGAGGGGCTGTAATTTTGTTCCGGCGGCTAAACCGTGTCCATTATGGTCAGGGTCAAGGAACACATGCAAGCCCGTCATCAAGGGGCACGGCGGTCGGCCACATCTGAGGCGCCCGTCGCGACTAGTGGAAAGTCGCAGCGTGTCAGCGCAGCGCGCAGCCAGTCGGTAGCCGCAGTCCCCCGGCTCCATCGCGCCCCCCACCCCTCCCTGACCACGCCGCACTCTAATTTAGGCACACATGTCCCCATTGAAATTACATACCCACCCTTCCCTGCAATTGACATGCTCTGATACAATGGGATTCAGATTTGCACGCCAATGCGTCGAGATGACGCGCGCATGAATTGTGGTAGTTACATTGGTTTTGAGGTTACAGTTGGGTTTACATTGAGTTTGCTCAGAGGGGAAATGCAAAACTTAAAAGTGATTTTCATTTAGCGTATACGGGAGCGCATATGGCAGCTGAAATTAAAATTGTAATATCTCACGGCTGAAAGATTGTCAAATGAATCACATCTGAGTTTTTCATAATATATATTTTTCTTTAGAAAGAACCAGACAAATGATAAAATAAATATTTTGTCTTCTTAAAAAGTGAATTAGGTCCACATTATTTGAACAGTGGGAATTGTATGCCAAGAAAACACAAGTTATTTAAATATTTCTTATTGTCGTCTCACACACACACAAATCAATCATGAATAAATAGAATTCAGAACAATAGTAGAAGATGTAGAGGAGAGAATCATATATATTTGGGAGTTAGCTAGTATAAATTGTATACTTACTAATTGATCTATACTTTGATCTATTGCATCAGAACAATTAGAAGGCATGCATAAGGCTTTGATCCATTACTTTGAAATAATCCAATTGGTTACTAGAGACCTCAATAATTTTGATCGGTTTTGACGTCTTTGATCAATGACGCCAGAACTATCTTATTGGACGCTTAAAGCTTTACTCAATGACACCAGTTGAATCTGATTGGACGATTAAAAGCTTTCATCTTTTTTGTATTCATTTTTCATGCTAATGTTGCTTCGCAGTTATGACTGAATGCTTGACGGGAGAACAGAGAACGCCTGGCTTAAAGGTAGGCATCTAGGTCACAGGTTCGAATCTGCGGCGCATGCCAAATGGCACGGCAACCGGTCTTGGGGAGGATACGCAATGTAGTGAAGATGGATGGATGGATTGAAGAGTGTTTGACTCAGCAGGCGCTATACAATGTTGAGAAGGTTTCATGCTGGATCAATTAGATGCAGAAGAGCTACAATTTTGAGGCTCCCACACTGGGTAGAGCACCACGCTGCCATTCCACTGACACAAGTCACTTTTCGATTTATGCTCAGCAAGCGACCAACGAGCTCAACAGAATGCGAGCCGGGTCCACTTGAAAAAAAAAAAAAAAAGAACAAGCTGCGCAGGAGACCCTGAGAAGCCAAAAATGGCGGTTAACTGACGCATGTTGGCCTACATTTTTTTGCAAGTGGGTCACCAAAATGTGAAGCATTTTTAATCATGAAGGCCTGGTTGGCCAGAAATGCTTTAAGTGTGGTATCAAGATTACAGTACAATCAAGTCCAACTGTCTGCACAGTCAGAAATAGAGTCACTTTCTTGACTTTAACGATACAGTCAACACTGGTGTACATCATGTTGGGTTTTGTGGTGTTCTTTCATTATTTGATCATTTTTAATAGCTGTTTATACGATGTCATGGACATTCCTCACGGATTGGCTGGGAGAAATCACATGAGGCATCAGGCATCCATTTTGAATCATGTTTGTTACCAAATATGGCTCCTTACGCTGGAAAATCATACACTATTCTAAATAAAAGTTATTATTATCATGATGGGAGGAATCATATGGTTCACCTGCCTCATACGAGGCGCCATTTGGCGCTATTTACCATGAACTCTTACAGTGCCATGGATGAGTTTTTTTGTCTTTTAAAATACTTGGGTTGTGTGCCTGTAAGAAGAATTCTTTTTTTTTTTTTTTAATGAACGGATAGATGACACTCGTCGCCAACGCTCTCCTTAATATTGTGCTGATTGAGCGCTGTCGCAATGTGCTGCAGGTATACACATATGCAAACTGTTATTTTGCCATCAAAAACACATTTTCACTCTTATTGTTCATGTTTTATCAAAGGGAAGGACTGTTGAGATGTTTGTGTCTAAGTTTTTATGTGCAAGGATTTTGTCCAAAATAGCATGAGTGACTGAGTGAAAAAGTGATTACTAAAGAACGGAATAGGAATAATAAGAAAGGAATCCAATCATTTGGTACCATCAAATGTCTACATACTCCGATGATACAATATTCTGTCCGCCTTGAAAGAGGCATCAAAATGCTCGGCTAACCCTTAGTCTTTTCAGATCATGCTTGGCACTAAAAATGTTAATGGCAGCGTTCCCCTCAAGACTATTAAAACGTTTTCTTTTAAAAATATTTTTCAACCGTTGTTGCTGCTTTTTAATTTTCCAAAACATGTGTGACATCATATCTATGGGATATACAGTCCCAGTGATTTTTCATGGTGGAATTTTTTTAACAAATTCTCCAAGTATCCTAGACTTATAAAAAGAATATATATGCCATAAGTTTGATCGTTTTGAAAAAAAAAAAAAGGGTTAAAGCAGTCCTTTTGGTCCTGGCGTCATATTTTGATGAACTCCCTACAGGGAATTAACTCCAAAGATCCCCTTTGTGTTTAAGGATCGAATGAGTGTACTGTTGATGCGTGGTGCATCCGTTTTGACTTATGTTTGAACCTGAACTTTGACCAAACCTTGTCTCGTGGCCTTAGTCACCAGTAGCCAAACCAGCTTGAAGCAACGACGTACAGTTCTTTACAAATGCTTGCATGAGTGCGAACAAGGACACTCTGCAAACGCGACTTTCCGAGCGAAGCTTAAGCCGTCGTGGCATTTTGTCTTTCGGTCACGCAAGCGTTCACTTGTTTCTCTTGAATTAGGAGTGTGCGGAATGTGAGGCTATCACAGAAACACACGTTCCGACACCGGAGAATGGCGGCAACGAGTAATCGAAAGGAGGGCGGAGCTTGTCGACTGTGAGAACGCTGTCAATGGGCAAGGACTGTAGGACCTCCACCAGTGATGGACTCATTGACAGACGAAATAGACAGTCCTAACATTCACACCCCACCTGGGAATGCCTCCCACAAGAACACACACACAAGTCCCAGAGTGGTCCAGCAGCAATGAGTCACAGCAGGGTGTGTTTTCATTCACCTATCAGATCCAGACTACGTACATGCAGGTAATGTGTGTGTTTTTTTTTTGTTGTTGCTTTGATTCGCTTGTGATCCGTGAAAGCACATTACATGTCGAGTTGTGTTTACAAGCAATAGTCTTAAGTATCACCAAGGTGACGTGGATTTCGATCCTGGACGGATCAGAACCGAATGGAAACTTGAAGTAACTTGACAAGAACAATGAAAATAGTCTTCTTTGTCTGGTTCTGATAAAACAGGCACTGTAATCACACATGAACAAGCTTGCACACAATTCAGTGCAACTTTCTGTGGATGATCAGCTCAAGTTTTTGTTTCACATACAGATGACAACCATATGAGCGAGCAGTAACATCCATATCATCTGGGATGAAAAACTGTAAGAAACATAAATAAACGTAACCTTGTTGCAAAATGGGCTTCTTGAGGCTTATTTATAGGTGAGCTCGTGGGAAACGTGTCTACCAAATCTCAAGATAAAATGAGCTGCACGAAGAAAAAGAAAAATCCAAGGGAGGCCACCAAACCAAAATGTTCACAGAAATGACCTGGCAATGGTTAGTTACCTCTAAAGAAAATGTCAGACTTCCAGTAACTTGATACTTTTTTTTGTGGCTGTCAATCATTCAGAACCTACTAGACCAAATAAAAATAATTTGTGGCCGTAATTTGCTTGATACTGACATCCAAAAACACCACTTAACTAAAACAGGCACATGGTGTGCGATTGTTTATAATACAAAGAGAAGTGGGGTTTCTTACTCTTTGTTAAAGTCTGTGTTTATGGATTGGATCCGACTGGTTCTAATAGTATAATGATACAGATTGAGTCATTTTGGCCTAGATCCAGTGGATCAGTTGGGACCATCCCTATTCATAGCCAGACTTACAGCGGATGATTTGGACACGTCGAGACACGAGAGTGAGTAAATTGGACCATGTTATGATCTGATTTTTTTTTTAACTCACTGATAGTGATAGTGCAAAGCATAATTATTATCTTTGTAAAATTGGAATGCTTTTCTAACAGCTCTTATGGTTGGGCGATATGTCCAATAAATAAATTTTGGATTTTAGCCGAACATTCTGCAAGATTTTAATTTTATGGAAAACATTTATTCAAAGGTGTGATTTATTTGTTTTAATCCTTTGGATAATATTCAAGCAAAAATAATGAATACTGCTTTAAAATGACTTTTAACAAACTTAATATTCATAGCTTTACATACAGTAACTTCCTTGAAAGGGTTGTCCTTTTATTTTGCCATTTATAACAGTTAAAATTTAATATTTTGTCTATGATTACTTTAGTAACACATATTTGTATCTGCTGTTGACTGAAAATGATGCTCAAAGTTCTTAAGGTTCAGGTAACAACCAATCACGGATTACCTGTTGATCATGTGACATTCAGAAACTGTGGTGAGTGGTCTTCGTCTTATGCTATTTTCAGGTCAAAGGCAAGTGCATTTTTTTAAGTATTGATTATACACAAAAAAAACAATTTTGTTTTCAAATAGGATTATTCAAACCCAAAGAAGTAGTGTTATGTTTATAAGAGTCCAGAAATTTGATCCCAGGTACTTATTTACATTTTTTTTTTAAGTGTTTGGCTAAAGGAGTAGGCGGCTCGGTGGAAGTGTGGTTAGCACGTCCATCGAGATCAATTGCAGCTGGCTCTGGCCTTCTTGTTTGGTGTTTGCATGTTCTCCTCAAGCTCGTATGGGGCACTCCGGTTTCCTCCCACACTCCAAAAACATGCATGGCAGGTGATGGACACTCTAAATTGTCCTTAGGTGTGAATGTGAGTGTGAATGGTTGTTTGTTTCTGTGTGGCCTGCAATTGGCTGGCAACCAGTTCAAGGGCGTTCCCCGCCTACCGCCCAAAGACAGCTGGGATAGGCACCAGCAAGCAAGTGACCCTATTGAGGTTTGGCGGCAATAGAAAATGGATGGATGGATGGCTAAAGGAGTGTCTAAAAATGGCTGTTACTAAAAGAATCACTTTCCAACAGAATTGGAACTTTTTACTGCTAAAAAAAATGGCTAAATAGACTATCATTTTAAATACGACAATGAAGTAGTTCGTAACTCTTGAAAGCCTTGTCTTGTAAACCATCATCCTGCATTCTGCCACTTTTGCAAAATCTCAATTTCACATTTTAGAATCCACCTCAAGCATGTAATCTGCGTTGGTCCTGCTTCCCTGGCCCGTTGTTATCGTGACGTGCATCAAACACGTCTGTCACGGCCTCATACAGTTCAAGGTTGTCTTTGTTTTCGCCCCTTGCGCTCTGGTTCATTCATTCATTTACTCAGGTGTGTCGTAGGGGCCCACAATGGAGGGCTATCACACAGTAAGTGCTTTTCAATGGCAATTTGTTCATTGTCACACAAGATGGAGCGAGGTCCATATTTGAGGGCCTCCCTCGGGGTGAGTGTTTACCCGCGAGGACAAACGAAGCCATTGACTTCCCCCCGGCGAGCTGTGAATGAGCTCCTTTTTGTAAATGCACATCAAAACAACCTCAAGCAAACGCAGGGATGCATTCCTCGGGCTGTTTAATGCGAGGGCAAACAGGCGACCACTTCAATAAAATACCTCTCTCGCTCGCTCGCTCGCTCAGGAATTGCATAAGTCGAGCCGAGAGTGGAAGTTTACCTGAATATTTGCCAGTTAAAAAGAAGGAGGGATGGGGTTTATCTCCTTGACAAGTTTACAGCCGATAGACATGCAAGCGGCCGTAGGGGTTGTAAGGAGGCTACCAAGCAGAATGTAAAGATGTTTAAAGCATATAGGAAAGAATAACAAGGTGGCAAACCTGATAGTCAGGAGTAAAGTATTTGATGTCTTCTTTGTGCGGCTCTGAAGTCGCTTTGCGAAAGACACGACTGGTCGAGCTTTACTGTTTTTTACTTTTTGCTTCCCCAGAGTAATATCATGTAGACCTCAATCTCAAAAAAATTGCAGCAAAATTTGTGAACGCTCTACATGACAGTCGCTTTTATTTTGAAGTTGTTCCTGGCAGCTTGTCGCAGCAGAACAGCTTGACTGTTTTTTTATAATGCAACTTTCTAATACAAACAACACTATGTTGTTCTGAAATCACATTCAAATGCCAATTCAGGGCTTGAACAAACAACTTATTTCTGCTGACATTAACGTATGGCACTTGTTGTCTATGCTTATATGTTGTCTATGTTATAGCGGCAAATTTATAAATTTGCCGCTAGCTAGCAGTGCTCGAGTGCTCCTTGATTGAAGTAAATGACTCCACCCAACTTAGAAAAGCCTGACAGTTGCCATTCCTACTGAACGCGTTTTAACAAACCATGCTTACTCAAATGTGCTTTTTTTTTTAGTCAGCAAATTGATCTCGCAGACCAAAATTTATTTGAATACTTAAAATATCCGAATACCACCTAAGGTCAATAAGTCTTTCACGCAGTTTAGTCAAGTGAATTGCAACTCCTAAAGTTGCTGACTTGGGTCTGACTCGAGGCAAGTCAAGTGATTCGAGTCCCCCACTTCAGATGAACAGGCACATAAAACTGAATGAACTGTACCAACAAGGATGAATAACCCTACGCACGGGCATAAAAAATACGCACGAACAGCTATGAAAACAAAATACGGATGTCTATTTTTTACATTGAAAAGACAATAAGTCAAGTCTGCTTTAATTATATTGTAACAAATGTCCCCCCAGCCCTCTGCCCACAAACCCCTTCCCATTGCAAACAAACGCCAAACGATAACTCTCCCTGCTGTGTAATTACCGAGGGGAAAAGAAGTTTATTTTTGGTGTCTGTAAACGTTTGACTTTTGCAATGGTGGCAGGGGTTGGGGAATGTATTTCACAAAAACGTTTTTTTCAACAGCTTACAAGTCAGAAGTCGTTTCAATTGGACAGTTAGTCTGGTAGAGGATCGCATGCAAGCAGTTTGCTGATAAGGACAGGTGCAAATTGCCCAATGTGCTGCGCATACCGTATAGATGGGGAGGGGGAGATTTTACAGATGAGTTTTAACATCTGGGTAAGAATGGCCTGTGTCAGGCTTATGTTTTTCATTTGGTAATTGACTGTACATCTGCTTCAGATTGGGGCTCGTTTCACGTTGAAACTGGTTGCAGAGTTCTGAAAAAAAAAATACAGGGTATACAAATCACAGACATGACAAGTCATTTCAAGTGCCAACTTTCTGATTTTATTCCGATACAGGTGTTAGTTTTGGGAATACAAATTTACAGTGTGATTCCGGATATTTTTTTCACATCAGAATTGAATGACTCCATTGTTTTTTTCAACCTCCGCTTGGTCTAAAGTTACTATGAAAGGTTTTGTTGCGTTCTTCCAGCCTTTCTTAAAGCCAGAAAGGTATTTAGGTTTTGTGTCTGGGATACGCTCTTTTCTAGGTTTCCTTTCTACATATTACAAATTAAAACCTTGTACAATATTTTCATCATTTTTGGGTCATTTTCTCCCACATCATTCTCACAGTATTTTAGCCAATGAATGGCACACTCCTGGTAGATAGTGTGAAAATTTAGTGGTCATGCCAGTTTGAATTTTGACATGTTGTCAGCATATGGGTGGAATTTCAGCTCCCTGATTGACTGTGTTTCATGATTTTCCTGTGATGTGAAATCCCTTTTATGTAAAGATCAATGGATTGAATAAAACACTGCACAAGGGTTAAACAATAATTAATACATTCAATATTTTTGCCATGGGTAGTATGATTATTGTACCAATTCTGACTTGGCCACTTCAGACCCATTTTTTTTTTTTTTTAATTTTCATAACAGATATGACATGATAGGCATGTCAACCAACACTGATGTTAAATCAAAGGGATATTGCTGACTGAATTTCTGCTAAATGACACATTAGCAACTTTGAATTGTTCCCTTGTTTGTTTTTTGGTAAGACTCACGATAGGTCAAAAGGTCTTCTGTTACTGAATTTCTGCTCAACTACACACCTGCCCTCTTATTTTCCCTTCTTTATTAATCTCCTTACCTCCACTACTCCTTCACCATCAGCCAATCAACTTCATGCTTAGCCTCCTCATTTTGTATCTAGCAAATAACTCTTCGTGATCCACACGCCTGTTTGTCTTCTATGTGATTTCTACCTATCATCTTTTTTTAATGTATTTAAATACGGATGAGGTGAAGTCTGGATTTAATCCGATCCGCCCACACAAGACTGACATTTCAGCCGACAGCAAATATGTGAAATAATTCTAGTGAATCATGCGTGTTATCTGGTGGATCACAATGTAATCCGGGTGTATCACATGAGATGGTGTGTCATCTGGAGAGATTGGGTAAAAGAATGTTCTTCAATGTAACGACGCTACTAATTACAAGTTTGAGGCACAACAGCAATTTTTGGTTTCAGAAAGAACATTGTGGATTTCGTTGGCCTTGACCCTGGCAGAACCTCTGTACTCCCTCACAAAGCTCGACGCTATCTGCGGTCTGCGCAACATCCATACCGACGCGTCAGGCATCTGCCAAGGGGCCTGACTAATCTCTATTTTGATGCAAGTGTCAACAACTCCCATGCAAAGACATGCAAAAGGATGGATGCACGGCCAAGAACAGCCAGAGAGGCACGCGGTTTCTCAGGATGGTTCGCATTCATGCTGCAACGTTGCGTTTTACAGTTTGGGTTGAGTGCTTTAAATCTTTACGTAAATTAGGTAACATGCTGGCGTTCAAAATGGATCCTGCACTTTGAGGCTGTGGAATAAAGTGAAGAAAAATCAGCAAAGAATTTCGATTTATGATTGGTTCATTGATACAAAGAGTACTAGCAGGTTATAATACTGATCATAGTGATAATTGCAAAGGTTCCAAAAAAAAAAAAATCCAACTTTTAGAAACTACACAATGAATTTCTTATTCTGTTCCCCAAACAGAATTGCATTTTACACAATGAAAAAACAGTAGTAGGTCAATAAGGGCAATGATAATGAGGCACTAAAATAAAAATCAGAGTCACATTCTGAACATATAGATGGAGTGGAAGATGCTAATTTGATTATTTATTAACTCATTCAATGCTACATTGAAACATATGTTGATGGGGTTTTTTTGTTGTTTTTCAGAGTCACATTCATTCCCAGTTACTTATATATGCACACATATATTTAAAAAAAAAAAAAAAAAAAAAAAAATATATATATATATATATATATATATATATATATATATATATATATATATATATATATATATATATATATATATATATATATATTACTGAAGTAATTATTTTTTGTAACAAATACTAAGTTAATAACTTCAGTTACTCAAATACAAATGTAATTGATTACTTTAGGAAGTGCCAAAAATAATTGATCATATTACTACTTGATCACTGACCAAAGTACCTAAGATGATTGATTATTTGATTGTATAAAGTAATAGATCACTTTAATACTCAAGTAATTTGTTATTTTTGTACTTTTAGTCATTTTTAGACAGTCCTTTATCATGCAAACAAAAACAAAAACATGTCAAATACATGTATAAGTACCTGAGATTGAATGTCTGGAATCTTTAAAAAAAAAAAAAAAAGAAAAATATTTTTTTGTGGTTGAATGAGTTAACTACATCAGTCATCAAAAAGTAACACTGCACTGTAGCTATTGCTCCAATTTGTCAAAATTATATTTTATTTAATGTTATGACAGTAAGTCAATTGAGTTGATTTTATATTATTCAGTCGCAATAACAAAAGAATATTTGATGTAAAATTTCTAAAATGTGAAAGTCTTGTTAAGTACAACATGTTAACACTTTCAGCTCTACTGATGTGAAAAGATGCCAAATGAAACCCTACCAGGAGCACCACTGAAGTCAAATACCTTTTTTTTTTCTTTTTTAAGGAACTGGGTAGTAAGGCTTTGAAAGGGAAACAACCACAAAAAAAGGAAACACACACCACCTACTAGTCAGTCAGAAGGCTCAAAACTGTCATTAAATCAGTGCAGCATATATGACAAAAAAATCAAAAATTAATTTCCATAACAAACAACAAATGATTCTATCTTTTCTGATTACGAAATCGCTTCCAGCATGAGGGGTGCAAGAGTTTAACAAAAGAAATATATTTTAATGAGAAAATAATATTTCATACATGTATGTACTCATTTATTATTATTGTCATGATTTTTTAAAATCTTATTTACATCATCTTGTTACTGCTATGCTTTTTAAGTGCTTGGGAAATAATGTTGTTGACTAATATCTCTGTGTGTGTGTTGAATAATACTTTACATTAAATGCATACCCACATTATACCTTTAAGCTGAAGAAGAAAAAAAAAACATAAAGGTGCCTAACAAACACTTAAATTTGGCCTGTGGAGAATATGTGAGGATCACAGAGTCCTGGTTTAAGGCATTGCTGCTGGCAGAGTAATAAGTCTCCACATGATTGCCTCCCCTATTATTTATTAGTGCAGAAAAAGTCATCAAAGCCTCTGGAGGGGATAATAGGCGCTTGCTTTTGCTCCGACTTGTCCGAGTTGTTATTCACAGATGCACCGCTTTTCTTTACGAGTCATCTTGCTGTCTGGGATATGTTGCTCATATGCAACGTTAGCACACGCTAGCATCTGCCTGTGCACATGCAAATGCTGATTTGGGCAGCGACTCTGACGAGGAATTGCACGTGCATTTGACGCGATTCGAACACACTGGTGGTTCCCGTGCTTTGCCAGCAACAATGCTTTACACGAAAAATGTCACGTCCATTTTTTTAATGTTGTTGTCTTTTTATTAAACACAATTTTGACAATTGATTGTTAAATTATAACATATAATATTTTGTCTTTTTATTTGATTCGTTCCCTGCGTCATTGCTAAGCTAACTGCTGTCATAGCCCATTTTGAAGTTGGGGCTCCAATCAAATGCCCACAAAGACATGTAAACGAGACTGCCATTGTCATTCCATTGAAGGAGCTTGGGGCTGCTCGTTACCTTCATTTTCTGTTAATAAAGATGAGAAAGGGGGCATTGGGGTTGGTGGGGGGCTTACTTTGCAGAGATGCTATCAGATGACAAGAGTATTTACCTCCATTCTCTGATGAAAGACTGGTTTACACCAAAAGGTGAACATTTGCTGTCTACCTTTCTGTTCTGTCTCTTTAGATATGCGGCAAAAGAACTTAAATGAAACAGAATGCAATTTGTAAAGTAACCTGAAAACGCAAATGTAGTATTGTACTTTGTTACTTCACTGGTTTTGACTTACTTGCACAATCGGAGAAGTTCTTTACTAATTGCGCCATGCCTTTGAAAGGCGATTCCAGCAGCGAAAAAATTGTCTATACCCGTAGGAGATAGAAAGAGGAAGGCCTCGGCCAGGGTTGCGTTAAGCTCATCTTATCTGCCACACATCTGCAGGGCTCTGCTTTTTGCATTCTGCAATTACAGCTTGTCACTCACAAAGGAGAAGAGATGAGTTAAGCTCGGCTCCAGGAGGCCGGCGGATGTCATTGAAAGGCTGCAATTTACAACCTGGCACCCCGTCAATAAAAGAATGAAAGAGTTTGTTTTGATTGTGCTCCCGAGCGGAACAACCGCAAGATGTTCTTTTTGTATCAGAGGTATAAAGGCCAAAATCGTTAAGGGTTACTTTGATTTGCCTACATGCTTGTCACTGTTGGTTTTTAAGGTTTCAGATCCTCAAATGCACTTTGGATTCTGCTGGCAACTGTGAAAGTGTTAGAATTTGATCAGTTCGCATTTTTAAATAGTACTGAACTACAAAATACGGTCAAATGTCTATATTTCTATATGTCACCGTGCAGACTGTTGTCATGGTATCATGAATTAGTGTTTGAAATTGTACTCAACAAAAGAGCAAGGCGTTTAAATTGTTGTGAACCTGCCTAGGTCCTTTTATACAAAGGTTTCTGTTCTGCAACTTTTAGCATGTCAACTGTTAGCATGTTAGCGACTGAGTGATGTGTTTCCATTGCTTTTGACCATATTTTGCATATCATGACGTTTACGGCGTTTGGAGTAAATGCAATTCTAAACAACCGCAGGAAAAAAAATACATAAAATGACACCAAAAGAGGCAATGAACTCTGTGTGTATATATATATATATATATATATATATATATATATATATATATATATATATATATATATATATATATATATATATATATATATATATATATATATATATATATATATATATATATATATATATATATATATATATATATATATATATATATGTACGTGTGTGAATATAATATGCACTGTGATGAAAGGAGTAAATCTAAGAGGTGAAGAAGTGTCCTCATTCCCATGCAATACAATACTGGAGGAGAAAATTAGCCGCCGTTTTGGGATTGTATGACCAGATCCAGTTACATACACATCCCTCCTTTTTTTTGTTTTTTCATTTCTGAATAATAGCCATCGCTATGCATTCCCACACTAGAATGGTTCATTGTTCCTGTAGCTGTTAGCATGTAAGCATTTCAGTCATAGAAATAGTATACAACAAGGAAAGTGCTGTCAGTTATGTCTTGCTATATGCTAGCCTAACAACTGTTAGTATGTTAGGTTTTATTTTAAATTCATTTAAAAATTTGCCTGACTACAGGGTATGATAATAAATCCTAATATTCTAATTAGCTACTCTGGTAACTTTCTGTTTTTGTATAAGTTAGCATCCCTGCTACATGTGCACTACATAAGTTCTTGTTAGAAGTTATATCCAACTTAATGGAAAGCTGTAAAAAAAATTCTAAGTTGAACAAATTTCAACGTCCAGTTTTAATCGGGACATTCACGACTGTGAGCCTTGTGTCCCAAATCTCGACAAATTTCACCAGCCCCGTTGAAGTGTCTTGAGTTTACAAAAGTCACTCCACAATATTCCGTTTTATTTATTTATTTTTGTCTAAAAAGCCAATTATTTGGACCATGTAATGTTTAATTACACAATTGGCAAAGTGAGTTATACAATAAACTAAACAAAAACTTAATTAAATTGTACTTTCAGGTTCTCTGGAACTGTAACTACTTCCTGCTTCTGTGTTGATGAATCATGGGAAATGAACTCAAGTCATAGTGAATTGCTCTGTCTGGTGTCGCATTGACAGCAATGAGACAGCAATGTTGTGCCAAACGCTTTTCAGTTTCATAAACAAAAGGTTTTGCAAAGAAAAACAACAACAAAAACTTAAACGATGGAAATGCAGTTGACTGGAGATGCCTTCAATAACCACTCACTCACCAGGACATCTCAAATGTCATTAGAAATACCAATTCAATGCACCAAATAGCGATGACTAGTCTGTGAGCACATAGCTTGGAGTACATGGTAACTTTTTATTATTTATTTGACAAACCAAAATCATGGGATACAAATTTTACTACACTGGCACAACACAGTGACCAAGCAAAACAGGTTCGAGCGCATTGACCAGTTTAGCATTAAGATAGCATCAAGGATTAGCTTGAGTAAAAACACAACTAGCGATTAAATTTGTTATGAGTAATTTGTGGTAGGAATAAACTGCATATTTAATTTTCATCAAATTTGTCTCTGTGTTTATTTGCGAAGAGTTGACAATCAGCATTTGCGTTTTTCTGATTACTTTAAACTTGCCTGAAGAGCATCTGTCTCAGCAATTTAGTAAATCAGAGTATTTTTAGAATATAATCTTATTTCATTTGTTTACATGTAGTCCTCTACTTTTTTCAAATACCTGCTTACTCTAAAATCAAAACTATCAACGCAAACGTCAAAATGTCAATGGTATTTTCCATTATTGTGTAGATAAGGCCTGACTGTTTGAAATTTTCCAGGATTGCATAAATTTGTTGAAAAATGATATCCACCCTCTCTCAAAATCTGATGCCATACCGAGTCAATAACGCGCTTCCCCTGCTGCGTTTTAAACATGTTTAAAGCAACAGTACTATCTTGGTAAATCACTGATAACTCTTTTGAACATTTGCCTCACCTGAAACCTATTAAAGCTCCAAGCGTGTGTGCCCAGCCCCCAAACCCCCCCTGCCTGCGTCTCAGGTTGCCCTAAGTCAGGTATGATGGCCCCCGAGGGCCTCGGGTTAAATCCCCCCAGCCCAGACGTCTGCGCGCAGGCCTAGTTTGCCCCCGTCAGGAGCCCTGCATTGTCCACGGGGGGCTCCGCATTGTGAGGGAAGCTCCTCTATTATTATAGTTATCTCTGTGAGGCCTGCATTGCTGCCATCGCGGCAGGCTCTGTGAGGTCTGAGGTACCCCACAGAAAAGGGCGATCACCCCCTTAACGGGAAGCAAAAAATGAAATGGAGGATGATACTTATTGAGACCGCAAAATGTAATACTCACGTCATTGGTATCTATAGACGCGGCCATGACCACACACGCATAGCAATAACATAGGTAACTGTCATGCCTAACAAATTCAAGAAGTGTAAAAAGTAGCTACAATAAGTCAACCACTTTCAGCCTTGATGTCAATACGTTACCAACAAAGGAGAAATACATATGCCATGCGAAATGTATTTACAGTAGATTTTACACGGAAAAATATTTTATATATTTCATAGTAGACTATTTTGCTCTTATGGCTGCTATATTGATGTGTTTTAGCCTGCTCTTGTCTACACAATCATTCTTCCGGTTAAACTTTATTTGATGGGACATACATTGCTTTTGAGCCTCCCATGCCAACATGGCCACCACATCGAAACGCTTTTTAGCGACTATGGGTTACTTTCGTCTATGTCTATTTATGACAGGAGAGCAACGTCAGCTAAAAACACGTTTCAGAAATGTACAAAAAAAAAATTGTCCTAAACAACGTACACATAAAAATGACTGCATCGTCATTCCTGCAATTCCCTTACTGTACTGTACACACCAAAACTATGGTACCCCTCGGGGTAAAAATAGATGAAATAAAGAAAACCTCCAGGGCTGGTGAGTGGAATTTCTCCATTGTGAGGGCAAGGAGGCCAGATACATAGTACCTGGGGGTGGAGGGGTTCTTTCTTTTGTTACCGCTGAATAGTGATAAGACCCTGGCTAAGGTGTACGTAGGGTTCCAAGGATGTCACCGCCAATGTTTGCTGAGTACTTTTGGGGCTTTGCAGCAAATTGGCTCTTGTTTTTTCTTTTCCTTTCTTCTTCCACTTAGGTGCTTATCTACGTTTCTGTTGATAAGCCGGAGTTGATACATCAACGTCAAGTCGGGAGGACCGGAGTGGGAATTGACTCCAATGCAAGCCGTGATAAAATATTCCACGTTGGAGAGTTTGCACACTTGATTTATGTGCCGCTAATAGCTATAAATCAAGCATGGACGTGTTTGTACAGTCACATGACAGAGTGGGTGCGCTTTGTGTGCAGCCGGATTATAAAATTATTACAACATTCCGTGTGTGTGTTAGCGTGTGTATTTATCTTCGCAGTCCATTACAGCCGACTCAGTTTTATTACCACGCCCACCGAGCGTTACCATGAAAAGACAAGACACTCTCCTGTGAATTGCTACATTCAGAGGTCTGAATTTTGCATTATTTTTTGTGCTGTTAAATAATTGGTTCATTTATTCATTGTAAATAACATGTAAGTGAGGGAATGACACACACTTGGCCAAGCAACGGCTTGAGTAGCCGATTGTCAACATACCTTTGCCCACTTAAAAATTTGGAAGGTAAATATAAAATGTGTTATTCTTAAAATAGTTCAGAAGCACAATTAAAGTACATCTTAATGCAGGGGTGTCAAACTCATATGTATCGCGGGCCACATTGTAGTTATATTTTCTGTCAGTTGGCCGGTATGACTCTGAAATAAAAAAATAAAAAAATAGGTGCGTTTGTCACACTTATAAATACTTTAGAAATCAGAGGCCAGAAAAGTTTCAAAAGAGAGACTGTGAACAAAAAATGCTTTTATTTCCCAAAATTTTTACAAGTTGAAGACAACTTGCAAATTTGTTATTTTAACCGGAAAGTTGAATTCGAATTAGCATTTGTCAGGCCACATACAATGACATGGCAGGCCGGGTCTTGCCCCCAGGCCACCTGTGTCTTATTTACAAAAGATATTTGTATAGTAAAAATGTTACATTATACTACAAGAAAAAGTACTTGGTAGCTTTAGCCTTTAAGTGGAGGCCCTTGAGCACAAAAGTTAGCCGAAGCGATGTAAAGGATCAGCAGCAGCAGCTCCACGCTAAGTCGTGGGAACGTGGATTCGGCCCAAAAAAGAAATCCAACTTGACCCTAAATCACGCAAAGCGAGGAGCTGCGATTCCCCTCGGAAATACCGATGGATGTTGTCAAGCGCTTTGAACGCGTGGCGGCGTGTCCAATAAATCCGACGGGGTCAAACGCGATCCAAAACTTTCCCATGGAAAAGGAAGGCAATGCGGGACTTCAGCACCTTTGTCAAAGACAGTCAGTCGTGGAAACAACCTAACTGACTGACAACTTTAGTACTGCTAATATGACCGCATCAGCATGACATTAATAATTCTCACAGTCTGTAATAAACTCAAAGTTTTGCCACAAAATTGCTACAGAAAATGTACCAGGCGTAATATGAAACCCTGGTTTAAAAAAAAGAACAAAAAACGCCAATTTAAACCTGTAACCTTGGCTTTGAGCCCTAATTTGAAACCATACACATAGTTTTACACTCTAACGCTGCCTTGAATCATTCATTTAAAACATGAACCCTAACCAGATCCTTAATTTGACACCCTAACTTCAAATATTAAGCCATAATTTGAAAACACTAATCTTGGCTTCAAACCCAAATTCTCTTAATTCTTGTAATTTGAATCCATAACTAGAAACTGTAACCATAAGTAGAAACCCTAAACTTAGCTTCAAAGAATAATTTGAAGTCCATCATTTTAATGCACTACTACTCTTTCACTCACATGCTATTAAAATGCTTTCAGACACACCATTAAAATGCTCTCACACACTATTGAAATATATACGTCCTCAAATACGTTTTTTCAGTTACACTCCTGAAACACAAGAAAAAAACTCACATTCTGCCGAAATATATTCACTCATGTGCAAATGAAACTCACATTTCTCGTTCATTCACACATTACTGAACCGCCACCATCACTTACACAACTGTTCTCACGCAAAACTATTTATTTGCTCATTTACACAAAAGAAACACAAATGTTTTTTTCACACTTACCCATTACTGAACCACCACTAAAACATTAACGCTCTCACACACTAGTCCCATGTACAAAACAGATGCTATCAAACACTACTATTTATTTGCTCATTTACACAAACGAAACCCAAATGTTTTTCCCCACTTATAGACTCTCACACACCACTGAAATGCTCTTTTACATATAACTGAAACTCTGAACACTTCAAACATTATTAAAGCACTCTCACACAGCCTACTAAAATGTTCTTTCCTTCAAAAACCATTGAACCATACTCACACAGCTGAAACAAAAGATTTTTATTCACGTACGCACTCATGAAACACTCATACACATTACCGAAACCTTTTCGCACATCGTCCTGAAACATGTTTCAGTGTGTGAGAGGTAACCCTGAATTGTGCACCTAATGGCCCGTCATCATGATCCCTCAAAGATAAAATAACACTTTTATTAATGCGATTGTAAATGGGAGCAAAGTTTGACCAATCAAGCCATCATCTGCCTGAAACGGGCCGTTCCTTCTCCTCATTATCAGTCCCGAGTGAACCCGGCGTAAGGACACTCGCGGAGCACCCCGTATCCCGACGTGACCTCCTCGCATCCCTGCGAGTTTTCTTGGATCACCCCTGTAAAACACGCTAATTAGAGACCCAGTACAGTAATCAGTCACTCGTGTTGTTTTATGGCCTCTTTTTCTGCTGTTAAAGTGTTGCCAAGTGCGGTGGGGTGAAGAGCGTCCACGAGGGCAAAGATAAGAGCTTTTTCTGTATCAGCTTCACCGTGTCAACACCTTTGTCCTTTGACCAGGATATGACTACAACACTCACAGTCGTGTGTAAGTATATGCATGTGTGCACATGTGCGTGTGTGTACAGGCACGTCAATTCTAATATGCCTTCAGGTGAAGCGGACTTGAAGACTTAACAAAGTTTTGGTGCCCTAAATTAAAGTCCAACCATAGTTTGAACCCCCAGTTTAAATCCTAATCCAGGCACGACACCCCAATAAATTTGAAACTCGAACCCGTCGTTCAAACATTTATTTGAAAGCCCAACATGTTTTTTTTAAACACAACTGGAAATGCTTGCCTCACCTATTCTAAAAATCATAACTACAGCTTAAAAATCCTACTAAGTCCTTATTTTAGAGCACCCCTAGAAATGTGTGTACGTTGATGACATCTTACCTTTTGTCGGGATTACTACTAAATTCTAACTTGTGCTTTGCGCTAGAATGTACAGCATTAGGATGAGACCTCTTATTAGTCTCCAGATTTTTTTTCAAAGTGTTTTTCCCTGTTAGTTGCACTGCGTTGATTTGCACACTATTATATGAGAACGTGATCTTCAGGAACTAGTGTGAAATGTAAAAGTCTATTAAATATCATGTAAACTGTGTTTAAGTCAACCAAAACATTTTTTTTTTTTAATTTCAATATTTTTATGTTTGATTTTTTTTTTTTTTTAAGAGAAACGGCTTTCCTTTGATTATGATGCAAATATTTAGGTAAATTACCCAGCATGCATGTATACTGTCTACACATCTACTTAGATTTTTTTTTGTACAAAATCCAAATATTTTGTGGGGCTAGCTTTCATGTAACCCAGTGCTTCTCAAAACGTTTCACATCCCCACTCGACACACTGACTATAAATAACATTATTATTGACAAAAATTGTATAAATGTACTTAAGCCTATTTAAAATGACAAAAGAAAAAACAATACAAAACAACTTTCAACAACAGTTAATTCTTTTTTACAGCGTTTATACGGGTCACAGCTTAGTCTAAAACAGATTTTTTTTCTTTAAAGTGCATCCAAGTGCCTGAAACTAAAAAAGCAAAAATAAAAATAATTTGAGGTAACTTCTACCAATTTCACATGACAACATTATGTAAAATACCTTTTTCCATCACAATTAAGGCAGTTTATTTTTATAACATTTTTTATACAACTATTTTCTATTAAATGTTGTTCTTTAATTTGCATAAAAGGCTACTTCTGCTCTTCTTCTTGGGACCTGGGTCAGTCAGGGCCAGAATTGTCCAAAATCCTTCTAAAGCTTTCCAAAAAAGCTGTCTTGAGTCCGTCGTTATGTTTTGTGAAAAGGCTTAAGAGGCCAAATCACCCGGCGTTGGCGTGCAGATGAGCACACCAGAATTCCTTCACCCAAAATCTCAAAGAGGCGTCGAGGCAAAGAAAAGATGTTGCGGGCCCGCGGCGATGACTCATGGCTTCTTGGGCAAATATTAGCTGCCGTATGAGTCACGGGCGCTGGCACATGGGCATGTGGCACACGTGGACTGGCACTCACCGGGCAGGTTCCAACAGCAGCACATTCCTTTTGTGTCTGCTTCTACAATGCATTGAAGTGCAGACAGTGCATACAAGTCTGCATGAACCAGCACGTGGATTTTTTTCATCAAATTATTACAGCCAAAATATTTACTGATGAAAATGGACAAATAGGTTTAGTATGCCTTAATATTACAAATAAATGACATCTAGTAATATGAAATGTAACCATGTTACTTATTTTGATATACGACAAAGATACTGTAAATGCATTAATTTAGCATTTCTGTAAATAGATATCTGTATCTGTAAATACATATCCTATGCATTGCTAACAAACGTTTTCAAAAGAAGACAGTTTTTGCCTGCCCTCAGTTAATTGTTTTTTGTTTTTTTGTTTTTTTTAATCAGGCACCAGCACAATAAATACTTTGTGCATGCGTTGTACTGTACATGTGTGGGAACAGGAGTTGAGTGGAGCAGGATCCTGCTGGTCCAGCCACTCGCCTGCTCTTCAATTCTTGTGCAAACAGCAAAGAAAAGCCGCAATGAGTCACTGCGTCAACACACCAGTTGTTTTCAGGTGATATCGCGGCGTCCACATCCGCCACTGACGCTCTGCTCGACTTTGCATTTGTATTGCAAGGCGAGTATCAATGTGTAGTTTTTGTTTCTCAGGTTTGTCGAGGGGACCACACACAGATTCTTCACACAAAGTCACTTCCTCTTTTGAACAGGATGTGGAGCTTTAACGCAGCGGCCGGTGAGGTTCTCCGACCTAACCGAGCTGAAACATCAGGGGTCTCCAAACCAAGATTTGTAACTTGGAGATGACGTTTGATAATGACTTTTCACAGGCCTGGCCTTATTATCACCCAATTTGGTCTGGCTTTGAAATGGTCATAAAATCGTCAAATATAAATACATATTTACTTTCAACACCTCAAAATGTTCATTGGCATTGGCCCTATCCATACATATACACGTGTCTTTTTGTACAAAAATAGTAAAAATGCAAAAATAGCAAAAGTAACTACGCTGTATATTTATATATGTATATGTATATGTATATATTTATATATGTATGTATATTTATATATGCATATATGTATCTATGAAATTGAAATATGAATATTCATTATGTCATAAATAGACTTGTAAAGACATTTGCATTAATGGGGAAATGCATGATAAAACATTGGGTTTTATATATTTCCAAAATTGACAATTATGGCAGTAAATGAGCCTGACATGGGCTAAATTTGACACCTATAGAGTGTACCTCTCGACATCCCGAGACGGCAGCGTGGCATATTGAAAGTCATCATGTTTTGACAATCTATGCAATATTTTAGCCTCCTAGAGTTTTTATTTGGTATGCTTTTCCTTTGATATCACCATCAAAAACATCAAAAATCCAGAGTTGGGTCAAAATTTCTCCCAGGTGTTAACTATTGATTGAATTTACTCTTAAATTAAGTGAACAAAATGCTGCTATTTTGTTGCAAAATGCTAATAGTTCTGGTATCCTTCAAGGTATTAACATTGTCACTCCAATGCTGACGATCATTTCTTCAAGTTTGACGGGCCGGATCAAAAAGCTTAACGGGCCGCATATGGCCCCTGTTTTGCCCATGTCTAGTTGCTACTGATGCTGCATCATCAGTTGGCACTCTGTTGTGGTGAGGAAGAAGCTTAGCTGATCGATTTACGTTCCCACTTTCACCTATGCTCACGAAGCTGTGGGTCACGACTAGAAGAAGAAGATTACAAGCACCTCCGAAGAGCTAGGAGGAGAAGCTCGGTCATCCAGGAGGGACTCCGAGTCCAGCTGTAATTCCTTCATACTGAAAGGAGCCAGCTGAGGTGGCTCTGGTTGGGATGCCTTCTGGATCCCTTCTCAGTGTGGTGTTGCAGGCACATTCCTGTCTGAGATGTGTCAAGTGGGAGAAGGTCCTGGTTAAAACACACTAGAGAGGCTCTCTGTCCTAGGAACATGATGGAATCCTCCCCCGATGAGGTGGATGAAATGTTTGCTAAACCTGCTGGCCCTGCCAGCTGACCTTTGATAAGCAGAAGACAATGGATAGCGGGAACTTATCTTGATATGCAAAAACGCAAAGAAACTACAAAATCCTGGACGTGGCCTTCTTGCTTTTGTTTTCTCTGGATACTCTGGTTTCCTTCCACATTTCAAAAACATGCATACTAGCTTCATTAAAGATGGTCTTAAGTGTGAATATAGACAGCTGGAGGCATAACTCTGAAGCAAAAGGATGAATGAATACATAAAAACAATATATTTTACTAAATGTTGAGCATATTTTTACATATACTTAGTGACTGCTTTTAGCATGCTACTGGTAATAAATGAAAGAAGAATGTCAAACTGGCCTTCATCTTTTTTGTACGTGGAAGAAAATGTTTCGACACCATTGCGATATTTGGCGTGGTCCCGGCAGGTGCCGGTGAGGTTAAGTTTAGGTCTAAAAGAAGAACTCGACAATGCCGGTCAGTTGACTTTTTGTGGCGCTAATCCATTTGCATGGAATGTGGCAATTCCTGCTGAACACCTGACAGGTGAAATAGAAAGCTACAAACCACTTTTTCTTTTTAAAATGTCAGCATTCTCATCCAGCCCGTGCGTTGTAAGCCGCAGATGTTTCCTCCTTCAGAAAATGTGAAACCCAAGAACAAGGATCATGTCGAGCTTTGCGGCAGGTTATACAGTTGGGCCGCTCCGGGGAAAGGGGGAAAAAAAAAAAAAAACAACACAGCTGCTCAGCATCGAGGCCAAGCTAGAAATAAAATATCGGGTTGCCATTGCCAAAAAGCTGTAGTGCTCGACTTATGGATTGATGAGGGTGATAAAGAGGAGTCTTAATATAGAGCATATGTGGACCCGAGAGCGCAGAGGCCTAACAAGCTGCCTGCGTCGCACCTTTGCTGGCTTTCTTTCAGCGGACTTCAAGGTTGTCTTTTTTGTGCGGTCGCTTAGGATCCTGAAAACTGGTCCCCGGGGTCTTTTCTTGCAGAGTGATGACTGACAATATAGACTAACTATTCTTGCACATAATCGAATGGATGGTCCTATTAGTGGCGCGCGCAAACTCGAAATAGACTAAAAAAATGTTTCTACCAAAGGGCTCCGTTTCATTTCAAAACCAGTGGAGGGCGTGGCATATTGCGCATTTCACATCAAAGGGGAAGAATTGAAAGAAGACACTATGGAGCTGAAATTACACCCAGATGACAACAACATGTCTAGGTTCGACATGACACCACCACTTAGGTGTGTGCCATTCCTTGGTTGAAATACCGCGAGAATGATGTGGAAGAAAATGAGCAAGAATAGATCAAAATACTGCACAAGGGTTATACAATTAAAACAAATTTGTTTTGCCTTTTGATGCGATGCATTTTGGGCTGTTTTTTTCAAGAATATTTTGATTTTTTTTTTTTTTTAACACTACTACCATACACTGCTCATACCTTAACATTGCACTCACAGGGCATAATGAAAATTGTGAAAACTTCTTAAGTCAGGCCACTCGTATCTCAAGGCGACACATTATTTAACTGGTGTGCCCTTGCTCATGCGTAAGTATCAAGAATTCTATAGTTGAAGAATAGTTCACATTATATTGAAAATGCATTTTTTAATGTAATAAAAATGAAAATAAAAATAAAAATAAAAATGATTACCAACTGAATTTATAATAAACTAAAACAAATTGGAATTTTAATGAAAACACCCTCTGATTTTGTCTATCAATTAATTCCATACATGAGCAGAGACTTTATTTTAAATGTGTGTTTATTTTAAAAGCGTTTATTTCGATAATATTGGTCATACAAAAGAAAGGTCAAACAGTCAATTTGTAATTGCTTTGTCATGCATTACTCATTGACCTTTTCTTTAATCTTGCGATATGAAAATAGGCCATATATTTACCAAAAAAAAAAAATTAACATGTACCAAAACTAATAAAACATTAGAATAAAATTATTTTCGGTTGGGATAAACCAAAAAACTTCAAACTGAAGATCATTTTCAAAACAAAAGTTAAAATACAAAATAAGATAATTAAAACAAAAAAATTCAAAACATATTCAGATTTATTTTTTAAATTAAAAATGATTTTACAACTCAAATGCTAGGGAGGATTCGTGATAGAAAATGAATAAATGCTCGATGACTGATGCATTTTCTACGCGGCGCGCAAAGTTTGCAATAAATGTTGTGTATCCCTCCAATATTTGCCTCAGCGGGAGGGAGGCGCACGGAGGAGTTTATCAAGTCCTCGTCAGCATCGCTTGGCTTCCCGTGGCACACATGTCGATAACCGCACTTCACTTGTAACGTGAAGCCGGCTTGAGGACGGGGGGGAGCCAGCCCGTAATTACAGGGCCGCGCCGGGGGAGAGCCATAATCACAAAGACCCAAATAGAAAGATGCGAGTTGACAGATGAGTGCAGATTGTTTGCTGCTTGTTTCTCTTTGATTTGCGGTCACAACAACGGGAAAAGCAGCTTTTGTCCTCTTGGCGTCAAGCTTGCTATTTGACCCAATGCTGACCGCTTGTTGTTTTAAGATGATGGAAACACAAGTGACCAAATATGTCCCGTTTTTTTACGCCCCATAAAAAAGACACTCCGGAATCAGTTGACATGCTTTTGCCTCTGGTGACTTGTTGCATGCATTTTACGTTTGGTGGTATGACAGACATGACATTACCTGGCATCTCACTTATTGCAGAATAAAGACGTCACTACCCCCTGGGTGTCCGGGAATTTTTCACTAGCCTGGCCTTATTATTACTCAACTTGGGCTGGCTTTGCAAAGGTCATAATACTGTCAAAGGTAAATATTTACTTTCAACCCCTCAAAATGTTCAGTGGCATCAGCCCTATGTATACATATACAGTATAACTTTTTGGAGGGGGGGGTGGGGACCTACAGCCCCCTTTGTGTACGAAAATTGTAAAAATGTGAAATTGGAACAGGAATATGTATTATGTCATAATTAGAGTATTAAGACTTTTGAAGAGTTTTGCATTATTAGAGTCCAGGCTAAGCCAATCATCAAAGTCACCAAAAGGCTTGCAAATGTCCCACGTTGGCAATTAGCGCAACTCTGTGGTTTTGCGGTGTCAACACAAAAAATCTATTTTGTGTCTATTTCCAGTTCGAGAGATGCCGTTGAAAGATTAATGCAAAAATCAGGGGAAATGCATGAGGTTTTCAATATGTCCAAATTTTACAATATTTCCAATTTTGAATGACAGTAAATGTGTCCTACATGGGCTAAATTTGACACCAAGAAGGTGTTGTCCTCAACCTCCAGTTTGCAAGTATTTAGAAGGGATGGCAGCGTGGAATATGGAAAGTCATCATGTTTTGACAATCTATGCAATATTTTAGCCTCCTAGTGTTTTTTTTGTATGCATTTGCTTTGATATCACATATCAAAATCATAAAAAAATACAGAGTTTGGTCCAGAATTCTTCAGGGGTTAAAGGGTATGTCATTTTTGCTAAAACTCTCAAAAATATGTAGGATCAATTCCATGCCAAATTTTGTTATGATCATGTGAGAGATCTTTCTAAAAATTGACCTGTCAAGATCACGTGATCAAGGTCAAGTTAAAAAATTTCATCCATAGGTCAAGTGACTAAAATTTTAGTCAATCTTCTCAATGATTTATAATCAATCTGGAATCCTTTATGAATTCCCTTTCCAATGATCCTTGATTTATGAAGATTGACCAAGTAGTTCCTGAGATATAAGGGTTCAAAGGAGGGCAACCACACCCCTTTTTGCCACAAATGCCAAGTGGAGTCTCCCAAAATCCAGCTTCGATTGATCTCAAATTTTAGATTTGGTGTTACACCATGATTGGGGGATCCAGAAATGATGAGGAACTAGCTAAATTACTGCTACACAGGTTAATTTATCAGCTCTTTGATTTTTAATTGGTTGTACTTTGAATAAATAAAACTTTAAACTGTACCTGGGTGTTTTTGTCGACAATATATTGCATTTCTATCAGTTACTGTACGTTCTTTTCTACAGCTTATTAAACAAGGAGACACAATAAAAAAGATTTTAAGGTCTCTCAAAGTTTACCGGTGCTTGGAGTTACTTAGGGAGTGCTTCGGCCCCTCCAAAAATGGGCTAGACGTGGTGCCTGTGTGAGTTACAGTCATATTCTAACTTAAAATGACACCCGAGTTGCTGGCTGTGGAGTCATTCATTAGCAGGCCTACTTCCCAGTCATTACAGACGGCACCATTCGATTGCTTGAGTTCATTAGGCTTCAGTAATCTGCAAGTCAGTCATTACAGGTCACATCAGGGCTTTCAAATCAGAAGGCTTTGTCACCTGAACTTTATGCAAGCGCTGGTTAATGTATGTCAGTCATGAGAGAAAACGCAGAGGGCCTCGTTGGTTGTATCATTTTTCACACCAAAAGTCATTCTTTTCTGTAGTGATCAAAACTCAGGCCCAGGTGTAGAGCTTTGTCAAAGGTCGCACTTGTGAAATCAAGTACGGGGACCCATAATCATGGGAAATGTCGATTTGAATTGGCAGCGAGCTGATGAATCGTTTGCATTCAGCCTCTGTCTCAGTGTGGCGGTGCACTGTTCCACAACAGCTGGCGGAAGCTGTTAAATGAGCAGAACCTATGACACCTCCGTAACTCGCAGGGACGATGTCATGGCACATATTTTCCATAGAAGTGTGTTATTTTAAATGGAGGCCCTGATTTTAGTGATTGTTGTTGACGCATGTGCCGTACGACTCCATCTGTTTTTTTTTTTTTTTTTTTTTAAGCTGTGAAATACATCTAGGCGTGCTTTTTGTGTCACACGGTTCTTTTTAGACAACATCTTAGGAGAAAATGATTCATTTGGTGATAAGATGAAGTTTTATGATCTGGCTTGGATGCGTATTATGAGGCTTGTGTGACTTATTTCTTCTGTGAAGGTCACGCAAAGTTCATTCATGCGTCAAACGCAACATCCGAGGAGCTTAGGGGCTTCCTCGGGAGAACAAACTCCCGCGCTGTTTTCAGCCTCGCAGCTTGTTACTGTCGCTTTAAAAGTGGTGCCGTTGCTCAATGGCAATTGCCTAAGACACCCCGTTCCTGGCAAATGAATACAGCGCCTTGTTCCAAATTTAGTGTTTTTTGCTTGCCGCTGCGCGCTATTTGCTCTGCCGTTTCTCAGGGTTGTGGGCTTCTTTAATGACCGCTTTGATCCCGTTCAGGTCTGGCGCTGGTGTTTACGTGACCCTGGAGAAAAAACTGTGAAAACATATCCCATTCTCTACAAGATGAGAAGTCGTATACTTTTGAGGTCTCGCACTATAGCGCCGGCGCTAATAGTAGAGACTTAATACTGTGATTACGGACACATTATACATTGGTCATGTGATCTTGCCGTCATTACAGGCAGTACCGCTGATTGGTCAGCTCTACAGTCCTTGTGTAAGCATTGGTTAGCCAATGTCATTGTTACGGGCAAGGCCAGTTAGTGGTCAGTGTAGTTACTCGCTGTTCATCCAGGTATGACCAGTCTACATGTCACAAAAGACCTTAATCATTATCATATAAAATGATCATAATGGTATTGGCAGGTCTACTTGTTGGCTATTCCTGTCCACGTCACGAGAGCCCTTGGTTCTGTCAGTTATTGGTCATGCAATCATTGGCTAGTCATTCATTCATTCATTCATTCATTCAACAGGCAGCGCCACTAGTAGCTTACTCTCAAGGTCTATTGTAGTTAACAAAAAACAAACGGAAAAAAAACTGAAATTGAAGAAAAATGCATTAATGCAAAAAAAAACCAAAACTAGTGTGGTTTTTAAAAAAAAAAACAGATAAAACTGAAATGAAATGTTAGGTTTTGTTAAATTATATTTATAGTAAAAATGTCCAGTTTTGTCTGTCAGTATAATACGTGGCTTTTTGAGGTTCATTTTAAATATATGTATTGTACGGCCGTACGAAACGGCGAAAGTAAGACTGTCATTTGCTGCAGTTTATTATAACACAATACTTTATTTTATTTATTTTCTACAAAGCACCAAAAATAAATCCACTTTTATGTTCTGTTGGTAGTTGTGGGTTAGTATCTGGGATTTCTGTTCTTTCTGTTATGGGCTTTTTGGGGGGTTTTAATAGCGGGTTTGTTTTTTTTTTTTGGTCATGTGTTTAGTTCATGTTTGGTTCCCCTTGGGTCTGTCCTCCTCAGTGTGATTGTGTCCACCTGTCTGTCCTCCAATCAGCTCTCTCTTCCAGTTGTTTCTCATCCAGGTGTTCTGTGTTGTCTCGATTATTGTAAGTGTATTTACTTTCTAATTTCCCTTCAGTCCTTGTCGGGTTGTCTAAATGTTTTTTATGGAAGTGGTTGTTCCTGTCAGTTCCTTGTTGTCCCTTTGTCCCGTGAATTAGTTTCCTTTGTTTGCCCGAGTTGAGAATCAAGTCTTTTTATATTAAGATTATTAAATCATTATTAAATTATCAATTTTGAGCGCTACTTTCCTCCCTTCTTCTGGGTCCACACTGATGTGCCGAATTTGGGACTCAAAATCAGATGACTTGAACTTGGACATAAAATAATATGATTGTGACATCCTATTGTATTGCATGTATTGTTTGTAGAGTGCTGTTTTGATGACATGTAACTCAAACGTTTTTCCAGCCATTGGGAGAGCAAAAAAACAAAACAGAAAAAAAACTGCATCTGTCGGGATGCTGTTCATGGTGTCACACAGGGGTGAAAGTTCGCAGTCCACGGCACCGCTTGGTGAGTGCAGATAGCAAACGTCTCTCTCCGCCGAGACCCCAAAGTCGCATGATGAATTGCAGCATTCACCTTCTTCCCGGTTCATAAAGACCTCTATGTGTTTTTGTCGCATACAAACATAAGCACGCCTCTTTAGCCCCAGACCCAAGTATGTAAAAACAGAGGAAATAGCTGAGAGAAAAGGTGTCATTTTTCCTCAGCTGAAAGCATCGACGTGTGTGTGTGTGTGCGCAAGCAGAAAGAGTAAGCAGCCTCTAATTCGCTGATCTCAGCTGATTGCGTTTTCCCGTCCAGACGGTAGACATTCCTGCAACCTGCGGCCGCAAGCATCGGGCCCCTCGCTTCCAGAAAACCTTGCTAGAGGCGCACTTATCCACATACACACACACAGGTGAAGATTTGTAAAGCCATGCGTTAACCTCAAAAGTGTAAGTTCAGAGGGTGTAAATTGTAGATGATTTGAGCAAAGTTGTCACAATGTCACTAAACAATTTGGGTTCGCTGTAGAATTTAGATGGAAATGCTCCATAGGTGCCCTTTATCCTATCAAGAAAATGCCATATTCTGACAATCCCAAACATTATCGTCACAATTTTCCTAGCTGTTAGCGTACAACAGTAAGATTTTCAATATGTGGCCGGTACGCTTTGATGAATGTTATATTTTTCCATCCCAAAATACAGTATACAAGGGGTGTGCCGCCTCCCCCTCAAAATCAAATCACTATTCTCACATTACACAATCCCGAATCTATTTTAAATGCCCTCAAATCACTATTATATAAAATAAATTCATCTTATGTAATTCTATAAAGACTATGACATTTGTTCCTAGCTTCAAAGAGTAGCAGTTGTGGTCCACATGTTGTTTTAGTGGAAAAACATGGCCGACGGGCAATGATGAAAATGCAGAGGCTTGAGATATGAGTTTAATTTGTTATTTGACCATGTTTGTAGCTCAAGACGCTCATACTGTAAACCAAATTTATCCCCATTCAATGAATGGCTGTTAATTGCACTAGCCTTGCCAAAAATGTACTGTAATGAATGCATTTGTTCATGAAACAAAGCACACATTCTATAATATTATACTAAAAAACATTCAGTGCAGACAAATTCAATAAAAGAGGGTGGGGGTAGTCCATGACAAATATACTTATGTAATTTATTGTAGGCTCAGCTCGTCTCTCGATTTAAGATTACGGCAGTAATATTCGTCATTGTTTTCAGAGGATAAATGATAGCCTTTAGTATTTTTATACGATCTGTCTGGGTTGTTGCACATTTACGCTCAGGTATCCTTTGTTGGAAAGGTAAAATATAAATACTAATTATTAGCTCATGTGCCTATGGAGTTTGGTAACTTGTTAGCCCTGCCACAACATATGACAAAAAAGATATTTAGACAACATTTTGTCATGAAAATGCTCATCATGTGCCCCAATTACAATGCAGATGTAAGCAGTTTGGATTCGTCATTATTTTAACTAACCAGGCATTCAACAGAGGGGTGACCTCTGCCAAGGCCAACAAAACTCATTTCATTTGAATTCCTACATCAGACTCCATGCCTGTTTTTTTTCTTTTGCCACTAACAATCACAAGCATTGTTAATAAATGAGGAAAATAAACTGAAATACACAATTTGTAATTTATCACATCATCTGGCATTACAATAACAGCAAAAGGCGATACCAGATTTTTCTTTGATGTAAAAATGACCTGTGGGTTTTTTTTTGGAATGAAATTCTACTACGCTCTCATGAGAACAAGCTCACATCACAATGTGAAATTAGAGAATCTGCCATCATCATGGAGTCACATCCGTGTGTGTGACTCAGGCAGCTTCTTTATCCAAAACCTGTGAGGGTCAGACACACACACACACAAAGTCCAAACACACACTTCAGCCGGACACGACCATCAGTTTTTCCAACACGAAGGTCCAAAAGGTTGCGGAAACAGCACCCCTGTGCCCCCACCTTCTCTGTCCTTCATGTCCTATGCTGCACACATACTATCGACAGGAAACATCTTTGGCGGCACAGGAAGTGTTACTCTCTAATTGGCCTGACGTGATTCGACAGAATCTCGGCCAATAGCGGGAGGGCTTATTTTAGGAGGTGGTATAAAAGAGGCCTTCAGACGGCACAGAGTTCTCACACTTTGGAGAAGAAGCATTAGTAAGCACATCTGCTTTCATTGTTGCTGTAAGTGCAAACTTTTGGACAGTGGTGGGAAGTTACAAAGTGCAAGCACTTTGCTGCTGCACTTAACCCTTACGCACAGTTTTTGTCCAATTTGACCCATTGTGACATTTGACAGCAATAAAAATATCCTTAATGTCATTGTGCACACCCGAGGCTGCTCCAGGTCAAAATTTCCTCAATCACAGTGAGTTACTGAACGTGTACATGACACAAATACATGACTTTCATATTACAGTACTTGAAACTACACGAGTATATTATTCATGGAGTGTTAGAAAAAGTCCCAAGAGCATTTGCAGAAAAATGCAAATGTTTGTCCTTGAGGGGACATGGACAAGGAGGAATCTGGAGACAGCGTAAAAAAGCATCAAACGATCCCAGATTCTAAGCATAAGGAGCGTACAGAGGTCAGAAGATGCTTTGACAATCGCAAGATCAGCACCTGCAAAAACAAGTATTTGGAAAAAAATGCACTCTTCCCTTTTACTGAAACAGCAATAAATGATTGCTCATCCATTCATTAATGTCAGACATGTCTTTGAAAGAAGACTGATAATGCAAAACATCTGCTTTTACTTAAGAAAACAATAATCAAGATTTTTGGCTTTTCAGACATGTTACAGACTAAGTCAGTAATGAAATCCTAATGAATTTATGTCAATGTGAAATAATGGCTTGTTTTATGAAGGCATGGGAATAAAAACATCTGAAAAAAAATCAAATTAAGTTCCAAAATAATTGACAGATTAAATGATTTTCCAAAATACTGTTTTTCCTGAACTATAAGATGCACTGGAATATCAACCGCAGCAGCAAAATTGAGCACAATGAACAATTTTGTCATGGATAAGACACACTGGACTATGAGAAAAATTGACATGGACACAGAAAAATTGTAAATGGAAATGGATGGATGGATTTTTTCCAACATAATACCAGTTAAATAGCAGTTAAAAATCAAAATCAATACTTCAAGAGTGCCTTCTTATGTCTTCCTTTGTTTGTTTGATTGATTATTTTAGTGAACATGAGCACATTGCACATACTTCCTATATACGATCATATGTACAATCATATATGTATATATAAAATTTGCACATCACAAAATTTAAAATAATATTTTATTCAGTTTATAGATCATTTTTATATTTTAATACGATCTTTTTAAAACGTTTTAAAAACAGTAATTGATTCAAATCTTTTCAGTCCTATTTAATAACTGACACAGTGAACAGATACACACATTTTCTTTACCGGTGCATTGTTTCCTGGTAACTAGCAAAAACATGAGAGAGAGAGAAAAAAAAAATAAGATAAGCCACACTGGACTATAAACCACAGGGCTCAAATCATGAGAAAAAAGGGGCGGCTTATTGTCTGAAAAATAGAGATATTGTTAGTTGCGGCACCAATATACAGCGGGTCTGTATGGAAACCGAACAATATATGAATCTTAGGTCAATATTTCAATTACCTTTACTTGTGTAATACAAGCAAAAATTAATTTCCACCCTTGTAAGCCATTTTAGTCTGTACTTTGCCTTTGCTGAAGTGAAGGAGTTGAATCCGCACTTCTACATTTAGTCGAGACATTTTAAGCGCTATTATTTCATCTTCTATTTACATTAAGAGTGTGGGTACTTTTGCCACTTTTACAATTCCTTCTACTTCCTCCTTATATATTTGAGGAGGCGTGAGAAGCCACCCGTGCAGCGCAGTCAGGCCGCCATGCGTCCAGTCGTCAATCACACCGCGGTTAAAAGACCCCACAGAGGAGGGGTTTTTCTGTGTTATTACAGAAGTGGTCAGACGCCTCACACAGCTCACTTTTTTTTATTGTTTGTCTTCACGGCCAAAAATATCATAACGGTGACGCCGTGTCGGAGCTCCCTGATTAGCGGCAGACAAAAGAAACTAGAGGGCCTCACAGGAAAGAGAACAATCAAAGCGCACATTCCAAGAAAAGTGCGACACGCACTGCTACATGGCGGGGACACAAAGGCTTTACCGAGGAATGATATCAGCACGCTTTTGGCTGATTAAATCATAATGTCTCTGTTGGCATGAGGAAAGAAAAAAAAAAACATGATAACAGCATTTCATAACTGGGGATGGGGGGAGGGGTCATCAAACAGGGATCTATTATTCTCCGCTAAATCTGAAATGAAATGACCATGGAAAATTATATACTTGTGGGAATAAGTAAACGTGGCCATCAAAGGCTGCTGGAATGAGTTTGTTTTAAAAACAAATGCAATCCAATGGAATTACTATGCTAATATATAGCTAATTTGTATGTCGAGTCACTCATATCTCAAGAAAGACTTTTCACGATAGCAGATCTAAGTCTCGGACAAAAACATAAAAAACTTGTTATGCAATCTACAATTTAACTGAAGTTATAAACAAAACCATCCAACTAGCTCAAATTGGGAAAAAAAAGAGAGAAATTGCCAAACTTACAATAACCATACATTTTCATTCTTCATCAATTTCTTGCTTGATGTCTTTCATGTTGCTTCTTCCATTTTTGATCTGTAATACTTTTATCCTGTCTTCAAGTGTTTCAAAATCAACAGCAAAAAATATATACTGTAGATATCATGATGTGCAGGGAATGGATGCGCTTTCTCCTGTTTCCCAATTGCAAAACCAAGCGCCGGGAAAAAAAACAACAAAAAAAAAAAACTGTAGATCCCGCGCTGTGCAGGGAAAAAAAATCCTGTGGCATTCTAATCTTGTGAGATAATTTTATGAGATATCATTCCATCCCTAATGACTACGTATATGTATATATATGCTCAATAAAATGGTCATTATAACATAAACATACATAGTGATATGCTAGCTAGTAAGATAGATGGATATCATACATCCAAAGGACCCTCGATTGTTTAATTTTCCAAAACACTCAACAAAATTGCATGCTGCAAATGAAATGTTATTTTTTGTTATATGTTGTCCCAATGCCAAAGCAGTACAGAATTAGCGGATTAAATTTTTTAGGGTTGACTCAAATGGCTGATGTGCTACGATTAAAACGCTGTAATAATTTGAATGTTGCGTCTCGGGTAGGATATGGTTATGTTAGATTCCCAATACTTTTGCACATTAAGTATCATTTCCCTCAAACGCTACCAGTCCCCTTCCCCCTGCGGTCACCACCTTTGACGAAACATATAATCACAAATCCAAATCTAAAAAAAAAAGTCATCCCTGGTTGAGAACAATCCCCCCCATAATTAGTGGGATTCTCTCACCAGGCCCCACCCCACCATCCATCTCTATTACAGACCCTCTCTGATTATGAGGCTATTTCTGGGTTTTAGGGGGGCTTCGCAAAATGTCTCCCATTCCTGCTGGTGCGTCCTCATGTGGCATGTAAACGACAGGGTTTTAGAGAATAAGTGGGAGCCCTGCGCACGATCCGGCCGTCCTCAACTTGTGTGCCCTAGCATAGCATGCTGTCGTAAGGGATATCGTTGGTAAGCTCCAAAATAAAGATTTTCCTTGTTCACAGTATTTGACCTATTACTGTGTTTTTTGTTGTTGTTTTTTTTTCTGTACAGTTCTTGCCCACACATTAATGGGAAGGGTTCTGGCTACAAAGGTGTTAGCCTATGGTGTTCAGTAGGACCATGTTAAGACTCGCCGCGATAGAGCTAGTCAAAATTTTCATCCACTACCATCTTATTTTTGTACTCCGGAGCCCACGGAGACGTATTAATACCGCGTTGCCTTGGTGGCCACAAATTTCGCTGCTCTAGACCTGCGATGCCAACAGATGGGCAAGTCAAACTCACAATTAGTGGTTACTCAACTTCAAGCTACAAATGTTGATACTGTGACCAGTCGATTCATTGGTTCAGCCCTGAATCAGTATAGCTGAACTTCTATAGAACGGAGCCAGTTTCAACAACCTCATTCAATGGGCAGAGTCCAGTCCATTCAAAATGTGTTTTAAAGTTACCATCAGACTGAACAACTGTCTCCAGCTACTTGCACTCTCATCATAGATCACGAGAAGTTAGAGTAGATGATAGCAGGCTAAAATGTCTGTCAATATGGTGGCCATGTAAAAAGTGGGGGTGTGCTTGTGCGCTGGTCATTTCTATTTTGGTGCATTGAATGAGTATTTCTAATGACGTTTGAGATGTCCGAATGTGCTAGTCTTCATATTATCACATATCTTCAGTCAACAACGTGAGCGGGTACACTGTTTTGTTTCGCTTCTCCCGTAGCGATCCGTTATTGAATGTAAGCACTGCCAGAAAGTTCAGCTCGCTATTTTTTGACTTGATTTCCCATGGCTCGTCGACACGGAAGCAGGAAGTAGTTCTCATTCCGGTTTGAATGTAAAAGCAGTCAGCTTAAATTCCTTTTTAATTGGTTTACTGTATAAATCATTATGATAAAAGTGGGATTGACATCCGCCCAAACAAATGGCTTGCTGGCCTAAAGAAAAAAAAAAAAGACATAATACCTCGGGACACATGGTCATCTTTTCATTATGTTTCATCTTCTTCTCATACCTGGTTTTTGATTTACATTTCATTCCAAAAATGAGCATGAAAGTGAAAATTTGTGGTGGTTGCTCTCTGTGTGGTCACAGTCTTAACGGTCTGATATGTGTCCTCAACTTGTCATCAGTTATTATTTATTTTATTGTTACAATACATAGTTCGAGTACCTGATGACTCAAAAGGTATTTCAAAACTTCTTCCTTTTTAATTTACCGTAATTCCCCAAATATAAGACTCTTTTTTTCCTAAGAATGAAGGCCAAAGTATGGGTGCGTCCTATAAATAGGAACTTAAAGATATATTAAAAAAAAAAAAAAATTACACTATTTGAGGAGGATTGATCTGTCAGCCACATTCGCCGAGTTTTGGCGCACAAATGAGCATTTTTATATCACCCATATTCTTACTTACAATAATTACCATAACGGTATGAGCTAAAGCTTGGACTTCAGTCGTTATTTTCAATAAAAGAACCGAGCAGGCTGAACCAACTTTCGAGACCATCCTTGTTCACACACAAGAATATTACTAAAACGAGAGGATCATACAAAGGTTATGAGCTCTCCAGAATGCCAAAGAACGGAGCTTTCTGCACCTGTTAGAGGACACGGAAAGGTATTCCATTTGACTTGTTTATTTATTGTGGTCTCTTGGCATATACACACAGTCGTTGACTTAATGAAACACGGATGGTGTGTAACTTTGGGTATTTATGGCAAAAATGAACTCGAGTTGGGTCGCGAGGAAATGGACAAACTGATTTGAGCGTAAGGAAATAGAAAAACTGCTTTGAACACATTCACTGTTAGAGTGGCGCTGCATTCATGACCGCTCCCAATGTGGGAAACCTGAAACACACTTGATTTAACCCGCAACAAATATACAATAATTTACAGATGTTAACACAAGATAATATGAAGAACAAGGAAAAATGATATTTATTCTGTTTTGCTATAGTTTTGACGCCAAACTATAGGTGTGTCCTTTACATGGTAACATAGAAAATACTAGAATTTGATGCTAAAATTAAGGGTATGTCCTATACACATGTTGAGGTTGTTTTTGTAAAAATCCAATAATTTACATTTTAGAGTAAAATTCATAGTTTTGTCAATAACTGAAAACTAATATCCCCGCCTGGTTTCTTCAAAACATGACATATATATTTATTTACAGTTCTTTACTCTTTTGGGAAGTTTTAGGCTACAGAAACCGTACTTTCATGGAACAGAAAGTCGGCTCTAGCAGAAATTTCCTTCCTCTGATTAGTCTGTTAACTGAAGGTTTGACAGCACTGTACTTTTATCACCTTTATTATGAACTGATATAACGGAGGACATTTTGCAATGGCTGCACAATATTTCAAACGCCTTACTTGCAGCAGAGAAGATCTGTGATTGCCTCCACAGTGCATGCGGCACACCTCGGCTTGCACACATCCACCGCTCACTACACACCACACATACATTTCAGGAAATAGTGGCCGAACTGCAGAGAAGATTCACTGTTCGAAAAACAGGAAGTGGTTAGCAGCTGCATGCAGCATCGGAGCGTAAAGAGAAGAGGACACCTGCATTTTGGCTTCCATTATGAGATGCGCCGTCCGCTGCACACGCCTTATTAAGTCTCGGAATGCGCATTCTCAAGGAGTGTGTTAGAAAGTCATAGCTCGCAAGGCCCTTTTGCCCTTAGCGCGCAAGAATCTGCAAAGCGCGTAAAAACTGCAGAGCAGGTAGATTAGTCAGGGATTATGCCTCTCCTCCAGGTGACATGCAGCAGCTGCCATTTGCGGGGGATCAAAAGGTGTTTAAACGCACCCCCTTATTCCATCGTCCCTCACCATCGGGTTGAATTGCACGACTTTAGCTTGCCGGCATGCCGACACTCGCAGCAAAAGTTTAGATGGGAATGGAAGCAGGCGAAGCGTAAATGAAGCGTCGTGACCTGAAGATGAGGATGAAGCGCTTGTGACAGCCAAACGGGATGTGAGGTGAAGGGAGGCGAATGAATTATTTGAGAATCTACTTTTCAGACATCTTGCTCGGAAAATCAAAAAAAGTGCAATCAAATGCCGTTCGCTAGTAATAGATCCCACTGGGGTGAAGTCTGGAACTCAATACTTGATTCAAGACCGCTAGGAAATAGTTAAATTCCACTTCGCTCATGTGGTCCAACCTCAGCCCCCAAGTTCGCGTTTGGCTTGAGTATTTTCAACTTTACCGAATAATTCAAGGGAGCATGGTGTAATAGTGGTTAACACTTCAGTCTAATAGTTCTGAGATTCGGAGTTTCGATCCGGTTCTCGGCATCTGCCTTGGCATGCAGTTTCTCAGGGTACTCTATCTACATTCCAAAAATATTGCATGTTAATTGAAGAGTCTAAATGTATTTAGTCCTGTGAAATTAATATGAAGGTCAAAAACCAACAACACCAAAACCTATGCTATCTTATTATGTTTGTCAGCCATGTTTAGATTGGACCTCCAAACAGGACATTTCGGAAATTCTCTAAAGTGGTCAAGTTTGTGGTGGGGCAGAGGTATGGGTGATTTCCAGCTTTACTTGGGTCAAAATGTCAGGCACACTTTGATCTTTGACCTTCTGACATATGCTCACACCTGTGTGAATGACTGACATAGTTGCGTTGATTTCAAAACAATGTTGCATGCATCCAGTTTTCAGATATGATAAGAAGCATGACAAAGAGGAGACTATAAATCACGGGCCTGAACGCAGGTTTTGTAGAAGCCTGAATAGCGACACGGGTTATTAAAGAGCAGCAGTAAGGAGCCCTCAGGGGGACCATCACGGCGGCTTAACAGCTCCTTCAGTTGAAGTGTTAAGTAGTGATAGTAAATACATCAATTAGCTACGCAAGCTAAACCGACAAGCTTTTCTTCTCAGTAATATATCGCGTGTGTGTGTGTGCGCTCAAGCGAGAAAGCTGCAGCGATTCATTGTCAAACGTGAAATCAGGTTACATCACAAACTGACAGGCCGATAGGAAACCGCGCTCTATCGACGCTACGTTAGCCGCCCCAAACGCAAACTTCCTGCCACATCAGAATATGAAATGCCGCGCGTGCCGCCTTCCACGCCGCCGTCCACGCCACGCCGGATCTCGTTCACTTTTGCCGACCGCCGTTCACAACCATATTAGTCAGTGGTAGCGATACCTGGAGAGCCGCCCTTTAACTGATTTAACCGACTGAATGTCACTATTTTGCTCCCAGGAATTGCTAACTGCACTTTTGCTGAGTTGTTGATAGTAGTTGATAAAACTGACAAGAAAAAGGTGCAACAAAAAGTTATAATTGAAGCTACCACTTTTCTCGTGAAGCTAGCTAAGTATTTGTATTAGTCATTCAAAAGAAATAGAACACTTGTCTTCAGTAGCATGGCATAGTAGCATGACAGTAGCATTTTTGGTCTATGAGCTAACAACAGCATAGCATTATTTTACAGATAATGCATTGTTCATCTTTGCAGATGAAGTTGGTTGGTTGAAATTAACATGCTGACCGCATTAAACTGAGTGTATTGAGGCATAACAGCTAACAACGATGCAACATTACCTTATAACAGATATCGAGTTTCTGTGTGATAATTTTACTATCAATTCACATTACTGTGAACAAGTGTGTATCTAAAGCAGTTATTTTACAGAAGGTACAATTGCACTAAATCGCCGGTATATTGTTTTTGTTTTGGGGTTTTTTCCAGTCTTGCGGGCTGATTTGTCGTGACATTGCAGTTCTTACTACATGTTTAACACTGCTTGTATAATATTCTTTGTTATCCATCACTGTTTTGTACCCATCACTCTCAATATCAAATACCTTTGCATTTGTTTGTATCATTTTAATGTGTTAAAGGCGTTTGAAAAACGATTAAATACAAATAATGATGAAAAAACATACCTTGAGTGTCTTTAAATTTCTGTATTCTAGATTTATGTACAGTGTCACAGATTTTCACCTTGCAGAGTGGTCTGGAACAGAATCATGGGCAATGAAAGGTGACCAACAGCCCAAAAGCAAGTGCAGTGAGAATGTACAGTAGCAGTAACTATGGGATGAATGAGGAGAATTTTATTATTTATTACAAGGGTGTTTCAGTCATTTGACCAAAAATAACACGGACCTGGCAATAAGAAAGATAGTGATATAGTTGGAATGGCGAATGTGAATGTCGGTATTCACGTTGAGCAGAGCATGAGAAGTAGATTTGGAGCAGACAGTGTTATGCATGTTGAATTTGAATTGATTCCAATAACTTTGTATATGATTGCATAGATTTATCCAGAGCACCCATCAACCTAGAATGTGATATCTGGATTAGAGGTTGGAAGTTTGATAGATCTCTGACGCTGTGATACCAAGTCTACTGAAGCAGATAGCATCATTTCACACCCCGCACCCACCACTAAATCAGGTTGTTTTACAGCCTTTGGATGGGGGGGGGAGCATTGGGGGGGTTTGGCCTGTGCCCCTTTGAGATAACATCAGTGATGTTCTAAGTAACTTGTCTGACCTTGTAGCTTCCATTCCGGAGGGACTGGTCTAACAGACCTGGGCCTCTGGGGCAAACTGGGGCAATACCCCCAGATACAAGGAGGCTAACTCTATAGCTGTGTTGATTAATATCAAAGGTCAAATCAGTACTGTGCATCAGAGCTTCAAGAGGAATCAAGAGGAATGGAGCTGTTTTCTTTAATCAATTTCTAAGTCATAAGAAATTAACATCACAATTAAGTTCTGTCTATTATGTCCATCACAGACAAACTCTGCAGGTTTTTAAGTTGAATTGGGCAAAGAGCTTTGCTATGGCTGGCTGCATTAGTGCCTTTTTTGTGATCGATAGCTGCGGCCGCTGGGTGCTTTGCATTTATGTGGTAAGCTAAACTTGAGACGTTTCTGCGGTAAGTAAGCTATTCCTTACAAAGAATTCATATCACTCTACGTTTATGAAATGTGCCATTGGGCTGTTTTTTTAAACCTATGTATACCAACTATCGGCGCAACTCACATGCTCTTTCATTTTCATATAACTTGCCCTCCCACCCACAATAGGAGCCTATCATGATAGGCCAAGCACAATGACAGCACATCGGTGTCCACTTTAGGGCGTGATTGAACTTTGTTTTCCAACTCCAAATAATTCAAGCACAAGAAGCGCGAGTTGTCAAAACGCATACAAAATACAATAAAAACAGATGAAATCAGGCAAAATCCTTATTTAAGGCAACTTGAGCGACCTCAACTAGCAATTTGGGAATGCTGTTTTTTCACTGCAAGAATACTATTATTTTGACTAAATGGCTGGGATCAAGGGAAAAATCTGGCAAAATTAGAAGTTCGGCACTGTAACCTGTTTTATATCAGGTAAACTCTCTTTTTTTAATCAGAATCCATTTTGATGAGGGAAGACATGAACACTATTCATTTTGAACAAATTAAAGTGAGATTATAAAATATGCTTCATGACGTTAAGAAAATAAGGCTCAATTAGGATAAATTAGCACCATGGGTTTCTATTTGAAACTACTTGACCAATGACTTTTAAAAGCTCATAAAACATCTTTTCCGTGACAGCAACACTGTCCAGTATGGTAGTAAATAGTTCAAAAGAAATCAAAGGTAATATTAAGGTCAAATCAGCACTTCTGCGTGCTTAACACAACTTGAAACATCTTCATCAAACATTTAACAATTTTCTTTTCTTTGAATTGAATATGAATGAAGATATTCTACAGCCGTGGTTAAGAAACGGATGGATGGATATTTTTTTTAGCTTTATTTTTCTGGTTTCAAGATCAAAGATATCTTTTAAATATGAACTGGAAAAATAAACTTCCATTTGCCTCATGTTTTCATTCATTTCTCTGTTTTAAGACACAACAAGAAGATCCTGCCCCCCAAATTGGCCTGAAACGCGGGGCCAAGTCCAAGTCCGGTATTGAGCAAAACATAACGCCATTGAGCACGTATAGCAGCAACAACAAGGCTTCTGTGACAGAGCGCGGTCCTGTGCAAACACACCATTGCACTCAAGGAATCGTAACCAGGTGCAGGGGAGGAAATACCTGGAGCATTCCACGCAGCAGGAATGTTTTTATTAGCCCTTTTTTTTACTTTTTATTTTTATTTTTTTACAAATGTCGCCATTCGGAGGTGTGTACGCCATAAGTGCACTGCGGGCCAGATCGCTCAATCAAGGGCAAGCAGCGGCTTCAATGGAGAACCTGTGTCTCGGGCCCCGGTGGCTTATGCTATTTGGACAGCTGGCACAGTTTAGTTCGGCATGTTCAAATGCGGCCGTGGAAAGAAACATAACAGAAAGAACTCCACGTTTATTCGATACTGTCACTGCACTGCGCTCAAGGTTGATCACGAACATATCAGTGGACAACTTGCGTTCTTTTTTTTCTTTTTTTAAATACTGTCAATTCGTTGGTATCACGAACATGAAAGCTGCACGCTGCAAAGAAGCGGCATAAATCCCAGCCTTTGTGGTAAATCTTTCAAATGTCAATCAAACTTTGACGGCACGCTCTGCATGCATTAAATGTCGTCGGCCGAAATGCATAGGCGCTGTACAGTCAATGTGGTTCTCAATTGGGATGGGACGAGAAACAAATCCCATGAGAACTGGATGAGATTTTTGCAATATTTGTAATAAAAACGTTTTTTTTTTTTTCAGTTTTCAAAATGTTTTGTTTTTACTGAGCAGACGTCTACAGAATTAGCAATCTAGTGTGAAAATATAAAAATCCAAGGAGAGCCAGGTGCACTTTTCAGCGACAATGGAGATCTTTCTTAATATTTAATAGTGCAAAATGCATACAGCTCCTGTTAGCTGCTGTATATGGCCATTTTCTTTTTTTTTTGCAGTGTTCCGTGTTGGTCTCATCTGCCAACATTTTACCATCTTTTATTTCAACTGGAAAACCAAACATGATGTTGTGTAACCATGTGTTTCATGATGGACCATCAAAATGGATCACTACAGGCAATATACGGTACATCCGTGTAAAACTTGAATAAATTAAGGCATACAACGTTTTGCAAAAGAGTCATGATAACAGAAATTAGCAAAAAGTTACTTCATGTTTCCATTGATTTGTTCTTAGTTTGAAAACTGTTGGCAGACAGTTTTTTTGCCATTATGTTTAATGAGTTTCACGTTTTACACTGAGACAAACTTTTCCTTTAACGTTTTAATTTAGTCACATGAAATCGGGAGCTTTATTTTTGTCATTTCTGGGAAACATAACCGACATTTTCCTATTAAACACAAAGGCAAAAGTTAATGTTTCTCAATTTAGCATCCCTCTTATGCCTGGCATACACACATTGTTCAGTGCAATTCAGTAACAAACAATCACAACTTCGGAGTAGTTTGTCTTTGAAGAAACCTTGAAAATGGCCAAAATGACCCATAAGTGGCTGTTGCGGACCATGATGATAGACTTTGTGTCCTTTCAAGCTTAGGTTCTGAAGACTTTTTGTAAGTCTACACATGATGGACATGCATAGCATAGCGTATGGCAACTGTACAATAACTTGCTCAGTGATGAGAGAGAGAGAGAGCGAGAAAGAGGGGGGCACTCAAGAGGCCACCCACTTGTCTGCAAGTTCTGCTTTATCATATAAAAAGCGCCTTTCTTCTCACTTTGCAGAAACATAACATTTTTACAGCAAGTGGATCAGTGTGTGAATTCATGTGTGTGTGTGCGTGTGTGTGTGTGTGTGTGTGTGTGTGTGTGTGTGTGTGTGTGTGTGTGCGCGCGCTCGTGTGGTGGGTTGGTATGATTTTTAGTGTTAACAGCTAGTAAATTAGGGCCCCTGAAGTGCTTCATTGGCGCAATGATATCCACATGCAGGCATCATTATTAGCGTTAGCCACGCTGACCAGACAGAGTGCTACAGTCATAGACTTCAGTATTACAGTAATAGTGAAGTCTATGCTACAGTATATCCGCAGTTTTTAACAGTTTTTTCGGATTTGTTTTTAGCCTGTCAACAATTTTTAATGACCTTGAGTTGTTGAGTTTTCATGTATCAGATTTTAAGCATATCTGTCATCAATTTTCTATCGTACCCAGGGAAGCCGAATACCGTTTTTATGCAGACCAAGTCCAGTATGAGTACCAAACTCTTGAGTAGTGATTGATACCAAAAATGAGTAAAATTGGTACTTTTGACAAACAACTTTTCAAACCCCATGAAAACCAAGATAGTTTAAAAGAAAGCCATATTTTTCTAATATAACTTATCCCTTAAAATTTCATGAAATGAATGGCAATGTTGTTTTCTTTTATTAATCATAAAACAAATACCTAATACCTATTGACCATCTTTATTTTATCAATTTGTAATTACATCTATTTCATTCCTATCATAAATACCAGTTTTATCATTTTAGTTTTGGTAATATTTCTGAACAGAGTTTAATTGTATGCTTTCAAAATTATTATTGTACAAGTTAACTAAAAATTGGCAGAAGTTAATCACACTTATTGATGATTTGATATTAGTTTTGATCATACCCATTGGGAGTTTCCACTGCATGAATTTGAATTATATCTGCCCTCAACTATTGAAGGCGTTCATCACATCAGTTTGAAATCAAAGTTTTTATCATACATTGATAATACATTTCATCGTATTTCAAGCAAAGGTTTTTCGTCTCGATGTATTGACAGGTTTTGATGTATCACTCTTGATAATTCCAAATGATCATCATCAACATCATTTTTTGTCTTAATCATTGAGGGTTTTTTTTGTCATTTATATCAACTATTTGCAACTGTAACTTTTTGCTTCAACCTTTTGACTGTACAGTATTTAATCTAATATATAGCTATTAACAGTTCCAGACACCGTATATTTGTGTATCCAGACAAATACAGTAATCTCAACGTATGTGATATTTTTTTTTAATTACCAGCTCTTGTTACTTGCTGGCCTCTCTTCCAGGTGATTGTTGTAAGTACATAATGTTATTTGCACGAAGAAGACCGGCTTGTGCAACAGTTTGAAAGGTGTCATATACACAATATTTGTTTTCTGTGCAGAATATCATAAATTATTAGCATTAGTGAATGACATACGACATACACATAATATTGTTGTAATGAGGCTATATGGGACACTGTTTAGTGTGAACCAGACATACAGTACATAGGCTGCAAAAAAAAAAAAAAAAAAGCCTAGGGCAATGTTTGTCTCACTGACGAGACGGTATGCTGTGAAAAGGTTTCACGTTGTGATTTATGCAAATAAGCGCAATTAAGATGAAGGATTCTTTCTGTTTGGTGGCTGTCACAGCTAAACTATATTCGTCTTTTGTGATGCTAATAGGCACAACGAGACTTCCTCCAGAGAGTTTCGGCATGTTTCCCTTGGGCCAATGTGACCGATGTCAGAGTTTGGTCCGCGTTGCCCACAATAAGTTGGAAACGTTTTCAGTGAGGGTTGGACTCTGCCAAGTCTGTCTTTTGTCACATTCTATTCATAACCTTTATGGACAGAAATTCAAGGCACAGCCAAAGCGATGAGGGGCTCCGGTTTGGTGACCTCAATTTTCCACCTCTGCTTTTGGTGGATTATGGGGTATTGCTGGCTTCATCAAACTACAATCTTCAACTTTTGCTGGGGTGGTTCTCAGTCGAGTATGAAGCGGTTGGGATACAAACCAGAATCATTTAGAGTCACAGTTTAACTTAAAACTGTCCAAATCTGTTTTCAACCTCTCATCAGTAATTAGTTTATGAATTCTGTCGTCTGCCATGAAAGCATGTTGATGAACTCGAGCCGCTTATCCTCACAAGGGTCGCATGCTTGCAGGGGACACCCTGAACTGGTTGCCAGCCAATCGCAGGGCACACAGAGACGAACAATCATTTATGCACCCAATCGCACCTAAGAACAATTTAGTTTGTCAATCCACCTGCCATGCAAGTTTTTGGGGTGTGGGAGGAAGCCAGAGTACCCAGAGAGGATCCACGTGGGTTTGGGGAGAACATGCCTGAACCGTGATGTGCTAACCACTGCGCCACTGACCCTGCTGATGATTTTTTGTGTTTCAACAAAATAAGACATATGTAAACATCTACTCTTAGTTTGACCATAAACAATTCTAAATCCCAAACAATTCTAAATAAAAAAAAGTAAAATAATTTTCAATACAATTTGATGTCAAATGAAATTTTATCAGATTATTTGATGAAATAATCTATAAAATATTTGATTCTATAAATATTCAATAATGACAGCTCTAATTGGTATGTTTACATCTTATTTTGAGACTCATGCAAAACTGAGGTTTCCAGTCCAACACTTAAGAGCCATTATCCGACCAAAACTTGTCCCCATCCTGTCCGTCCTGCGACTTTTTCCCCCCACTTTTTGTACCGAAATGTTTTAGAGAAATTGGAGCGGTACTGGAATGTCAGACTGTTGGCACGTGCTTCATCTTTTAGGCTAAACATTCTCTTACTCCAAAGAGGAGAAGGAGGAAGGGGGGGGGGGGCACTTGAGGCTGAATGCTCTCATTCTCTGCCTGCGTTTGAATGTGGAGCGTGCAAGCAGGAAAAGGAGCCAAACGTGCTTCCTGAGTGGGTCCGAGAAGGGGGAAACGGCTGTAATGAGCGAGGGGTGGGCGGATAAAAATAACTAGCTATATAAGCCCAAGCGTCGGGGCCCGCTCGCTCTCAAACATTCGCTGCCTCTCACTCTAGTCAGGACGTCCCGTAAGCTCACACACACACAAACACACGCAAGCACACCGATTTTCCATGGACGTAGTAACGCAAGCGGGCCGGTCCCCCTGCCGAGGTGACGGAACGCTCCTTCTTACAGACTTGACACAGACGTGATGCATGCTTGGCGTGAACCCCACGACAACAACAACACCGTCATGGAAATTATGAGCCTGTCCATGAAGTTTTCAACCGCCTTCTATTTGCTCATAGGAGTTGCTTCAATTTATGTGGCATCAAATCGCTGCAGCAGTTTTCAAACGTACCTCTTGATCGAGGTGGAAGACAGCGAGAGTCAATGAGGTTCCCCTACTAAACACCATCAGATTCAATGGCCTACAACTTAAATTCTAGCAATTGTTTGTTAAAATTGATTCCTAATCTGTTGTTTCCTATTAGGTTTGTGTTTATTTATTTATTTTTTGTCCAATGCCTCAAATGCCATTTTTTTTATTCCTTGGTGTTCAACATGGCACTAGACTTGAGCCCTATGTGTTTTTGTGTCTTATTTGTTTTTAATGTTTTGAACTTGTGTTTATTGGTTTGAAATTGTGTTAAAATTGTTTGAAGTTTGAGTTGTATTCATGAACACCGCTTTGTTGCAGCAGTAGCTGTTGCAGGCGTTGAGAATGAGATGAATGAACTGTCAAAGAAAAATACTTTGAGTGGCATGTTCCACACCTTATTTGAATACCCTCGTTCAAAGAACTACAACTGAAGGTTCCTGGAACTGTTTCTGGAAGTGTGACAGTTTATGGAAAGCCCACTGGACAAATAAAAGGCCTAAAAAGGAATGTATGGAAATGATTGACATGGAAGAAACCCTTAGAAACAACTCTTAGATGAAGTGCGGGAGAGATTATTGGAGCAAGTTTCAAAAACCAAATGATGCATGTGACTTCAGATGGAAATGCTGCAAGATTTGTGGCAGGCAAAAAGAAAGGTCCAGTTTTGAAGAGCAACCATTTAAACACCTTGTCTTTCAATTTCACTTGCTGGAAGAGCAAATCGTCTCCTATAACTAAAAGCAGCCAGAACCTTCGGTTAATGACTTGAACCTTGTTCGAATGAGGATGATTTTAAGCAGTGAGAACACGGGGCCGCCATATGCCTCGCCCAGATTCCTGAAAGCACGCCTCAGACAACAACAAAAAAACGCTCGTGAGAAAGCGGCGAAAAAAGAAAACAATGCATCTCCACCAAATGGGCAGCCGGCGTGAAGAGCCGTCAGCGACTCGCTTAGCCATGTGACAACGCGTTGATAGCGCAGACAAGTCAACAACTGTGCTTTTACAGTTGGACATTTTTAAACATACGCATATGTACGCACACAAAAAAATTTGCGAGAAAAATACAAACTCGGGGAGGTTTTTGAAGCAAAACCTATTTAAAGCAATAGGAAATAAATAGTGACAAATATTAGATGTAAAATTCAAAGATGCTCGACAGAAAATAAAAATGGCAAAAAAATCCAGAAACAGATCATACACACACAACACACACACACACGCAAACGTGAGTTGCTCAACGATGAGAATTGCGCAAACGTGCATTCGGGAAAGACATTCTCGGTATGGCTTCTGTAGAAATGTTGCTCATTGACTTTTTGCAGCCACGGCTTCTGCTTTCTGCTGGAATGGCTGCAAAGTGAGGAATGGCCAGGTCAATAAGGCAAACTTGACAATCCCGACAAGCTGCTTGTCTTGTTCTTGACCTCGCGCCTACAGACTGGCTCAAAAAAATGAGTGAGAGAAAAGTGTTCCTAGAGGGGAAAGCAATGACTTGAATTTACAAAGTCCCAAAGATAGTTCAACCCTTCATAATCCCCATTGGTTCACTTTACCAACATTAAAGCAGCAATGCCTTGTGTTTTTTTTCTCCTATGAAAATGTCACAAGCCATTTTAATCAACACAGTTGTGAAGGATATTGAAGATTTATAAAAAAACACGAACATTGAAGAGTAAAATTGAAAAAATATAGAAAGCAATGCAAAATATTAGATGGAAAACTCTCAAAATGACTAAAATGACAAAATAAATACAAATTTATCTGAAAATGTCAAAATAAATATTTTTTAAATATAGAAAATATGAAATGTAGAAAAGTCCTACAACAGTAAAAGGTAAACGGCATCGTATTACATTTTGGATATAAAATATAATACATAAAAATTACATTGGAAAATATAAATGGACAAAACACAAAAGGAATGTAATAAAAAATTAAAATGCAAAAAACTGGGGGAAAAATAAAAATTTTGGAAAATCATGAAAAAATGAAAACATGGATATTGATATCTAAAAATGAAATTTTAAAAATATTAGGTAACAAATAAAAATGCTAATTTTATATGTGTGCATATATATATGTATATATATATATATATATATATATATATATATATATATATATATATATATATATATATATATATATATTAGAGAGAGCGAGAGAGGGATACGGTATATGGAAAGTGGAAAGATAAAAAATTGCGCTAAACTTTACATAAAACAAAAGCACTATGACAAAATAGATGACTCATTTCATAAAGCACTATAATTTATGCATCTGATTGATTTGAGTATGTTATGTCATTCATGGATAACGATACCATTGTCAGTCTTACTTGGGGGTACATGAAGGGAAGAAATGTTCCAAAAAAGCTTTTCTCATTAAAATGAACACGTTTCGGTTTTACAGCTACAGTATGCATACTTTGCGCAAATTCACAAAACGCCGGTTCTCACATGTAGGGGGAACCTATTGGCTCACACAAGTACAAATTCTTCCCGTGACATTTATGTGATTGTTTTGAACTTTCCAAACACCTGACAAGAGGTTACTACAATTATGAAGTGAGCAGCTGTTGAACTGAGTAACAAAAGGAGTAAATACAAAATGAGTCACTAGTATTAACACCAGTTAAAAATTGCGACTCATCGTTTCGCCACGCTAGCAAAGCTACCACGTGCTACTTTGACGAGTGTTATTATGCGAAACCAAACGACAGCCGCGCTTCAGCTGAGCTTACTGGATCAGAGCTTCGTGATACGCTTTCCAGTTAACACGCACACGCACTCTGAAAGTGGTGTGGAAAGCTCACAGGTGATGGCCGAACATGACAGCTGGATGCTAGGTTGAGCTGTCCGCCTGTTTGCTTACATCATCGCGCCAACTGCTCACTTCTCTCACTGCTGTGCAAAACTGAAAACCCCCTTCCCTTCACATCCTCAAAGCAACAAACATTTGGACACAAACGGTGCAGCAACTCATGCAAACAGAAACTACAGTACAAGCATTCGTTCTCCACTATGAATAAATAATACAGCATAGGTTTTATCCTTGGTTTTATTGTCCTTGGTGAAGCTTGACTATATGACAAACTATATGAATCCCACTTGAGAGGCTACTCAGCAAAGCATGCCCTGCTGCAAAATGATTGGCGGATGGATTTGGGCAGGAAAGTATTTGTGAAATCGGATTGAACTGGTTTTCAAATTGTCACTGGAATGAGCAGCACAATGGGGATGGAATTTAGTGGGAAATTATGGAAAAAATTTTTTTTCTTTATTTTATTATGGCATTGCTGCATATTTGTAATACAATTAAAGAAGAACATTTTTCATGAATCAGATCAGAGTTATATTGGAGGTTCTTGTGAAATTGTGTATAACAATGATGAAACAGAACTGAAAAGGTGTGAATTTTGAACACCTACTTTGTTCAAAAAGAGATAGAATCAAAATGGAGTGTGACAAAATAAAAAAATAAAAAATCGAACTCCACATGAATGTCTGTACATATTTAAATGTCTATTTTGATTTCTTTTATCAGTGTGTGTCTAAAAATACGTTTATAAGTCATGGTCACATTATAATGATGCATGCGTTAAGATGATCATGTTTTGCTTGGGTTATGTTTTCGTATGAGAAGCAAAGTATTTACAATGAGTAATGTGTAGAAAAATAAGAGAAGGACAGGACACGTTTTTGTACTTCTTCCCACTATCTTTGAACGTGTAAAGCACTCATCTATGACCTCCATTAATAATTCTTTTTTTCCTTTTATACCACTCTAACTGTGTATTTCAATCATGTAAGTCGTTCACATGTTCGATCAATCAATGAACGAGCTCAGCATTTTGTGTGTGTCCGAAAATGTGTACATTGCATGTACGCTCATTTCATATTTCTTTCCCAAGTACTATCAAAACTTCTTGTATCGATCATGCTGGGAAAGCAAGCTGGAGAGCTTGTTGGAGTTGTAATGTAAATCCCCCCTCCCACTACCATTAGCAAGTGAATGACATGTTACCTTAAATCGTGTTTACATCGCAGCTGCTTTTTTAGCGCGTTGGCGCCTGTTTGGACAAGCCTGCTGGGCTTCCATCTAAACCCGCTTCCATTCGTTCCCACCGCTCACGTGCGCGGCGCCACGCGCGTAACACCGCATCCGCAGCGGGCTGATTCATCAGGCACACCTTCGGATAGATACTGTGCATTTTGCAAAGTCATGGTAAGTAGTCAAATATAAGTTAAGTTTAGTGTGATCCACTCCTAACATTTAAAAAAAGAGAGAGAGAAGCAGGTATTGCTTTATGATTGGTTATCGCTCTGAAATGATGCAACATTCCCCAAATATCATCGTAGATTACATATAGGGAGAAAATATTGGAAATATGCCTTGCTTTCTGTCCAGTGTTAAAGGTCAGCAATCTTGTCACCTAATTAGACGCACAGAAGTGCAAAATTTCTATTGTTAAACTGGTGATCATCTGCCAAGCAGTTCTCTTGTTTGGATGTCTTTCAGACGTGAGCTAAACGCTGTGACCGGAATAGTTATGTTTGTGTGCGCCTACACCGATTTAAAAAAAAAAGTGTTAATTTATGTCCGTGGGCTTTTGAAAATGTTCTCATTTTTTTCAAAAGTGCATTAATCACGACGGCGATGCCCTGACAGCACCGTTTTCATCCTTGCGCCAAATTACGTAATCCTCTACGGTTGCTATACGAACCGCTTGTGTGTGTTAGAAAATGTTTCCAGGTCCAAAGTGGGCGTGTCCTAAGAAGTGCGTCATTGAGCCTACCCTTTCCCTCCCTCGCTCTCTCTCTCTCTTAATAAAGGATCTCCTCTCACTCCGACCCGACGGCCTTCAGCACTTGGGAGTTTTGCTCGCGCGCGCAACTTGAACAGAGAAGTCCCGCTTTATAAAGAGCTAAAATTACGCGACGTCGACGTGGTTTCCTGGGCGGCAAAAGAGGAGGACTTTTATAAAGTGCCGAAACTCCGTGCACCGAGAACACTTGTTGCGTGGCGGTGGAGCCGCACATCCAGTAAGCGAAGCGCACGGATTGCGCGCAGCACTTTTGGAACAAAATCACAGAGAAAACATGGCTTTATCGGGAGTGATGCTACCTTCTTTTGCCACTTTCACCAACCAAAGGGAGAAAAGCTGGGAAAACGTAAGTAAAACCGCAATTGGCTTTGCACTTGAGAGAAAAAAAAAAGTTTTGTAAAGTTGTAGCACCACAGTTAAAATGATAACTGTTCTGCGTTTGAATAAATAGTCTCGTTGCATGGCGCGTTTTTTTCCCGTTTTGTTGCGCCTGTCTCTGAATGCTTGTTTTGACCTTCCAGAGGTGGAAAGCGGAGAGCGACAACAAGTTCCCCAGCGGCAGCTGCTCCATGCTGGAGATGGTGCACGGCGTGGACAACCTGTTCCCCAGGAAGGACGACGAGGATCTGAGCAACTACTTAGATCTGGATTTTATCCTCGACGGAGCCTCCGCCTACGTGGCCCCGGCCGACCCCGGCGCTTACGCCGCGACGGACGCCGTCGCGCCGGCAGCCTTCCCCGCGGGCGAGCAGCGCTCCCCGCCACCCCCGTACGGCGCCAGCCTCATGACCGAGCTCCTGCGCTCGGACGCCGGCTACGGGGCGACGCGCAACCCGCAACAACAAGCGGTGCAGGGCCGCTTTTACGCCGCGCACTTTCCACGCCAGGACATCAAAGTTGAGCCCCCCATGGACAGTTACGGCCCCGTGTTGGGCATGGTGCCCCAAAGCTGTAGCAAAATCAAGCAGGAGGGCAACGTTTCGTGCATGATGCCCTTCGAGCAGCCGCGCTTGGCCATCTCCCCGCGGGCTGCCAGCAGCAGCATGACGCCGCCGCTCAGTCCGGACGAGCAAGCGGCAGCATCGGACCTGTGCGCTCCTATGAGCTGCTTCGCCGGCCACAAGTACCACAACAACGCCCCCTTCCAGCAGCAGCAGCAGCAGCAGCAGCAACACATACACATGGCCTATCACGGCGCGCATCACCCGGCTTTCAGCGTCTACGACGAAGCGTTGGTTATGCAACAGCAGCAGCTGCCTCCCGGCGCGCAGAGAGCGATGCTCACGCCGCCCTCCTCGCCGCTGGACCTGCTCGAGTCCAAACCCAAGCGCGGGCGCAGAACTTGGCCACGCAAGCGCACCGCCACGCACACCTGCACCTTCGCCGGATGCGGGAAGACGTACACCAAAAGCTCTCACCTCAAAGCTCACCTGCGGACGCACACAGGTAAGCTCAGCTCGCCGTTTTATGCTACGGCCATATCGGGCTCACCTCTCACCCGTGTGCGGTGCTTGATCATGTTTTGCTTTTGCTTTCTGCCAGGTGAGAAGCCGTACCACTGCAGTTGGGAAGGCTGCGGCTGGAAGTTCGCACGCTCGGACGAGCTGACGCGTCACTTCCGCAAACATACCGGACACAGGCCCTTCCAGTGTCACCTGTGCGAGCGGGCCTTCTCCAGATCTGACCACCTGGCGCTCCACATGAAGAGACACATGTAAAAGCAGCCTGCAGGACAACAACAAGAGACTCTTTGTGATGTTGCTGTTGTTTTCTTTTTTGCATTATTTAAAGTGTTCTCCACATGACCAAAGTCTCCCCCCCTTAAATCTATATAAATATATTATTTCCAATCGTGTAGCTGGTACTACTTTGGTTCTATGAGAGCAGACCAATAAGGGGCTGGCCCTTGTACTGTGTACTTAGAACTGGAATGTCTTCGACACACAAAAAAGTGCCTTTCTATGACTCTGCTACTGTTAAATAAAAAACTCATGGTGACAATCACGTTGACAGGAGTGAAACGCACACCTAGTGTATAGACAATGTTTTTCTTCCCAAAGAAAACTGCCTCCAAGGATAATTCTCTCAATCCAGCCCCTTCTGTACACTATCAGGGCTTGACGTCCTGTGCATTATTTTCTACTTAAAGTTATATAAATATGTACATGGATTTTATACTGCCAAATGTGTATTTATTGTAAATATTAAAAAAAACAAAACTGAACATCCTTCTCGCTGTCATTGCTTCTTTTACTCCAAAAAGGAGCTGCAAGCCATCACGGCAGCGGCACCTAAGTGGGTTATACATGTTGCCATTGTGTAAGCACTTTAATTTTAAAATATGAGCACTTGATTTCCACTGCTGTGATGTTTTGCAGCTGCAAAAGACACACACACACACACACACACAAACTGCAGCCACTTGCGGGCTTTAGCCTATAAATACAAACACTCCATCTCAGTAATTACAGAGGGAGCCCGGAGCCGTCTGGACAAGGAGAGGGGGGTACACGGCAAAAGCCTCATCAGGGAGCCCTTCTTCCACTCGGCTTTCTGATGCCTCCCAATTATAGTCGCACATCAAAAAGGCCCCTAATACTACAATTACACGCTGCGCTTTGAAAAGCTGCTGAGTCCAGCGTATATGCGACGTCTGTGTGGCGCACGGTGTCATTTCAGACCAACTTCAGGAGCATTAAGTGCACCCAAGAAGGCTACCAATTAGTATTTGGACAATGACAGAGTTGTCATGATTCTTCTTTTCGCCTTGATACACCACCGCGACAGATTTCAAGTATTACAAATCAAGTCGGGATTGAAGGGTAGACGTTGAGCTTTCAATTAAGATGTTTTATGAAAAAAAGAGGAATGAGCCATTTTATGCAGAGCGTTTCTTTTTCCACAAAGCGGTATAAGCTAGTTTTTTTTGATTGACTAAGACTGAGGAGTTAGTTTTATTTTCACTTCAATATTCCATTTTAAAATGTTCCACTTGTCTCCACTAGCCTGAATGCGGCTTTCTGATTAATATTGCGTTTGTGGAATATCAATTAAGCTGCAAAGTCAACCTCTCGCAATCCTTCTCAGGGGGATGCCATTTTGCCTATTGCCGTTGACAGAAAATGACATCACAGTTGCTCAGGTAACAGACAATCACAGATCGGCTTATAAATGTCACATGACCAAACACGGAAAACAGGTGAGCTATGATGGTTGTTACCTGAGCTCTGTGATGTCATTTTCAGGTGACAGGCAGTGCCAAAATGGCCACTTATTGAGATGGATAAAAAACAGGTGGATTTTGCTGCTTAATTCATATTCCACTAACACAATATTAATCAGAAAATGTAAACTAGTGGGTGCGCACAACATTATTGTACAGAAAACCTTTGATTTGTCTTCCCCTTAAAGCAGCAAGACAAGTGCACTTCCACTTGTTTTTCCCCATCTCTGGGGTTGGCCACGTTGCCTTTTGTTGTCCACTGAAAATGACATCACAGTTGGTCAGGGCTCAGGTCACGGTCTTTCTGTTCGTGCATCTCGCCACCTCACTTTGGTCTTCATGTGTAAAACATACTCTACTGGATTGCGGTGAGACCACTGATTGGGGCAATATCATGAAATGAGCGAGCTTTCTTGCGTGTGGGAAAACGTTCAAACCCCGCTGCGCAAACTAGTTCATCGCACTGCATGATGTGGTATGCCTTGGATCCGTTCCTTCTCCATACTTTTCGCTCCCCATGATTTTTGAAACAAGTTGACCCAGGTTTTCTTCTGTTCAAAGTATCCGATTCCACAAGATATCTTTGATGTTTTTCTGGCTGGCTAACCTGGTTTTCCCGTTTTTCGATGTTACCAGTGGTTTGCACTTTGTTGTCAACCCTCCATTAACATTCATGAAGGCGCCTCTACAATGTAGAGCAGCACATTCGCTCTCTGCATTTAACGCTTCCCAGAGGAGCAGTGGGCAGCAACCGTGTCGCACCCCGGGAACTGAATCCAGACTTTGTTTCTGTAGTGTGGTCACTGGAACCGACTAGAAATTGACAGATGTTTTTTTGGTTTTGATAGAAACGAGAGAAATCAGAAACTCCACACACAACGGTTATATAAAGTAAGGGGTAAAGCCAGGTTCAAGGTCAAATTAAAGGGATATTTTGATTATTTAACAATTCTAATCAGTATAAAAATGATCTTTTGTCTAATAAATGTTAAAACAATGATTTTTTTTTAATCATGATTTATACATTTAAACTGAGACAGCAAATACCAGTCTTATAACAACACTGATAGCTGGTTTAGCGAAAACATAACGCTTCACTCCTAATGTGAAACCAAGTAGTAACTATCCAATGCATAAGCTCACTAGCTATGCTAATAAGACTAGCGTCATCATGGGTGTGACATACATAGGCTCAATATGGAGTTATTGTCATAATAAAATATTCTACTTAAATGTTACTTTTCATCAAGCTGTTGTCATACTTGGGTGGTACATTTTTGTGAAACCTCTGGCAATAAAGTTGAAAGTCCACACATCAATCGCGTTATTGTGGTGGATTTTACATGCAGTTGCAGTACATGTCTAGTCATTGGCTAAACATCGTGTGTTTAGTACAAGATCAAAAGGAGAAGGCCACTCACTCAGTTGTTTTGCACGTCACTCTCATCCATTCCGAGTCGTTGCAGCTGGCCTAGAGTAGTACAGTCCGATTTTGAAAGAACAAATCATTGTTCATATTCAAAAGAAGGAAGTGCTCACAGGGTCCAAAAATATCTCAAGTGGTCGATGCAAACATATCACTCTCATTTCACTTTTTCATTTAGGTCCAATATGAAACCCTTACTGTGCCCTGAAGCTACAAGAAGTGTTCAATTTCACGCAAAACCAATGTTAAATAGCAGATTTATTATTAACGAGATAAACACAACCTTCTCCCAGCATTAAATAAATCAGTTTCAAAGTCCATTAGCTAGTTATCACATAAAAGACAGAAGTCTAGGAATGAACGCGCTTCCCCATATGTGCCACATAACTGATTTGTGTTAAGGGTTGCAGAGGCATTATTTTCAACATTTTGGGCACACAGGGACAAAAAACAAACAAATCCCAACAGATTTCAAATCGACATGCACAAAAGGAGTGGCCTTGTAACATCGGTAGTGTGTAGCCCTTGAGGTTAAAGTGATGAGAATTGATGTAACAGTACCATTGGCTTCACACACTCTAGAGCCACAATGGAACATTTAGTGCTGGCGTCTTCATAAAATTGACAAATCAGCAGCAACTTTAGGACAAAAAAAAAGGTAGAAAATTGGAAAACAATCATTGCTGCTTTGGATTTAAGACTCAATAACTATGCAAAGGCACAAACATATTGTAGTGCAAGGGAATTAAAAAAAATGTGACATTCTGATTATCCAAAATATAATACATACTTTTTTAAGTATGCCTGCACAATCCAATGCATCAGCGGCATCAACATGGTGTCCCTACAAAGACAATAATGGCCACTTTTGATTGATACTAAATATTCATTTAACAATGTGTTTTGAACTCTTAATATACAAGTGTACAACAATTTGGATACAGCTCTTGCTTTGGAGCTCATTAAGTGTATGTGTAATGGAGCGATACAGTTTATGTGGAAAACGGAACATCAGAAGCAACATCGACCATCCCGGGTCGTCAAAAGAGAATTAAAAACTGTTGATTTAGTGCATTTCAGATTCATTCATACTATTCCTTTGACAGTATAGACAATATAACCGTGAAACAAAAAAAAAGTTAGTTTTCATGCAGGCTTTGGAATAAGGCAGCGTCAAGTACCCATCTGCTTCGTGTTTTCCCTAAATCGCTACGTTGTGTCCAGATGAAGCCACACTCGACATCAAGAGGATCCATCCTGGCCATGATTATAGTTGCCTTGTCGTTTGGGAGCAATGAACATAGATTACATGCTAAATATGGAGTCATTTGAGGCCAGTGCTTGGCAGGGGGGCGGGGGTCACCGGGCTCGTGCGCAAGGGTGGGCTTTTGGGAGTGTGGTCAGAGTCAGTGCAAACGTCTGCAGGAAGGGTGCTTTCAGGTGCGGGGCTGGTCGGTGGGCCCGCTCAGGAGCCGGGAGCGTGGGCCCTGCTGAGCGCGATGGCCAGCTCCAGGTCCCGCTGCTCCTGGAGCCGCAGTCTCCGCATTCGGTCGTGCTCCTCGCGCTCACTCTCCCGCTTGGCCCACTCCAGCTGCTGGCTCTCATTTCCAAACTGCGAGAGCCAAACATTGAGAGGTTAGCCGCGGAAACGAAACGGAGGCTAAAAAGGCGAAGTTGACCGGGGGACAGGGCTGAATTCTGGATGCAAATTTGGGTGGAGAAAGGACATCCAAAACATGGCCGGGATGATTTAACAGAATTAGAGGATGTTTCGATTGATGATACAGGAAAAAAAAAAAAAGCAATACAGATGATAAAAAGCACACCAGATGTTGCCCTGTGCACACGCGAACTCCAAATTGTTTGCGTTGGACGGGACGTGTTCATGATTGCGGCACATGCAAAAGCTTAGAGGCAGACAGTCTGACTGAACCTTACCTGCTCATCTTCGCAACCTGCCAGGAAAAAAGTACAAAAAAACAAAAACAAGAAAAAGGAAGCCCTTTGATAACTCTTCATGCTGACAAGAAAATTGTTTCTTATGAAATAAAAAGGGGGGAGGGGGCAAGGGGGATAAAGACAGGGCCGCCATGCACCGTCATACCTCTTGAAAACCTTTATGCGTGCAATGAACCACTTCAAGTTGACGGAGTAACTTTCAGGAAATAAATACATTCAGCTTACATAAGCCACGTTTCCACCAAGCATTAAAGTTTTGCTCAACAACGACAGGACTTTAAAATCTGCCTTGGAAGCTCAACCCCCCCCCCCCCCCCCCCCCCCCCCAAAAAAAAAAAAAACAACAAAAAACGAACAAACAAAAAATGTAAATGATGTAGGAGGTTGCCATGTATTACGTGTTCCCACCTTAATATACTTAAAAGTTTTCTTTCTGTGAACTCCCCAGACACTACAAAAACAAGGGATCTGCACTGCTTAGTGGAATTATAGAACGGAGCACCAAGGTGTCCAGGTCAGTCATGCAGGCTTTGCTTCTCCTCCGTAACAAACTCAGCCAGTAAAGTCGTGCAAAGTGCCGGAGAGGGTTACCAATGCTGGACAGCCATCTTTTCAAACAATGGCAATTGGTTCTTGGGCTCATGCAACAATAAATACAGACGGGGGAAAAAAAAAAAAAAAAAAAAAACTTACGGGGGCAGGAACATCTTTGGAAGCTCTACCTGAGCCTGCTGGAGCAAAAGAGAGGACACTTGACTGCCCGCTCTGGGGCGGCACTTTAAATCCAGATGTGCAATACTGTATTACACAATTTTGACAGGAAGCAAAGTGTGGCGAGCTGACAGCACGCGCACACACAAACACACACACACAAAAAAACGATAGTCAGCAAGGCGAACCTGGCGAAACATATAAGGCGATTTTGCCTACAAGTTTTTTTTATTTGATTTTTTCCGATTTTTAAACACAATGCGTAAAAATGAAACAAATTCAAATCAAGTTTTGCTTTAATTCTAGCTAGCGTTTAACGTACGTATGAATTCCCTCTTAGATTTGAAGTGCAAAAAAGCCTAGAAATACTTGTGTAAATGAAGCGTAGTACAACTTGTATCAGATTGGTAAAGTGCACACTTATAACCATTATCAACATTGTTCAAGATAAACATTGCAACTTGTATCTCTTGAATAAAACAAAGCATGTATGTATGTTATACTGTATATGTATTTGGGAGCTTGATCTTTAGTGCAAAGTGATGATACATACTTTCTTGTCTAAGATGCTTATTAGCTGTCTTATTCCCCTCGCAAAGCTTGACGTTTGACATAGTAGGGTGGGTGCTGAAATCAGTTTGTTGTGCTACTACTGACTTTGGTTTGCAACGGGCTTCAAAGAAACGTTTGCAGCGTGGTGTCACTTGATTCACGTCTGTCGCCGCAAACCTAAACCACTGATGATACAACGCCTGTCTTTTAGGAACAAACGGTTCGTTTTCATTAGCTGTGGCCATGCTGCGCTAGCCTGCTGCTTGGCTTTTGTGTAGCGGAAATGGGACAAAGGCAGAAGCTACTGAAGGTCATGAGGGCCAAAATGTGCCGTGGCAAACAGTGGAGGAATATTTAGGGGAATATCAGATACTATCAATCTCAATTATTTTTTAAATTTCCCACAACAATAAACCAAAATTATCCGGGAAAAGAAAAACAAACAAAAACCTTTCAAGATATCGTCCAGGCCTGCAATTGCAGAATGTCTTACATCAAGTTAAAAAGGTCAAAATGCATTTTTGGGGGGGCCCTGGCCCCACCATTCCACAAAGGTGACTTGTTCATTTTCGAGGCGATTCTTATCATGGCCAATTCTAGCATTATTTGTTTTGGGGTGCTGAGCTCCAGATCAGACAAGATACATGTATCTGTTTTGTACATTTTGACGCTTTTTGGTCATTTGCATTCAATAAGTTAGCGTGGCAGTAGTAGTAGTTATTTTGCTATGAAAATATTGCCTTTCAAATGCTTCATTTAAAAAGGGACTCAATTTAAAAAGAAAACGCTACTAAATTTAGGGTGTACTGGGATTCAATTTGGGTGTTTGATCACTATCAATAATGGGCTAGGACTGCATGGTTGAAAAATTCTACAAGACCTCCACTTAATAAGCAAGCATCCAATAAACGCACACCACAAATGTGTTTAGCTATTTTTTGTCGCAGAAAATTCCAGCAACATACAAAAAACAAGTAAAATTTAAAACATAATTAAAAAAATGGCCAGAACGTTTAGAGACTTTAGGATTTTGAGCTTTGAACTTCTAATTACTTCAAATGGGGGAAAAAATTTGCTTGAATTGATTGCATTCCATTTTGAAGGGTGCACTGTATTTATTATTCGTGCCCTACTATATTTTACATCGCCCACAATTTTGGGCCTTTCACTTCCCCTTTCCGAAAGAGGCCTTGCACACCTATGCCACTCTGCATGGTCAAGCAAAGGGGAACGGCAACTTTCTCACGCCACCGCTTCTGCATAAAAGCAAAAGTGCAAGGTCACAGCGGAAGGGCAGGCAATGGCCACGGCCCGCTCTTTTTGCATGACTTTACACGTTTACTCACAAAATGTGTGTGGACAAGAGCAATTCTCTGAACTATCAACATGATTATAAGAAGAGATCTGAATTTTCTTCCACAGTTTGAAACAGTTCCAAGATGTCATAACCTTTTTCAAACTGTCTTCAAAATACCCGAAAAATCAAATAAGAGAAGAGAGATACTAAAATGAATCATTTTTAACAGTTCAAGTTGATACCTTGTCTATATTGAATTTGATAACTTCATTTCATGTAGAGTTAATAACTTTCAACACATTTTTTCACTTGCTGTCGACTGAAAATGACATCACATGGTCAGGGCTCAGGTAACGACTAATAATGGCTCACCTGTTTCCTGGGTTTGGTCATGTGACATTCACATGCTGAGCTGTTATTGGTTGTTCCCGAGTTCTTGAGCACATTTGATGTCATTTTCAGTTGTGTTTTAAAGTATTATTGTACATATGTACATTTGGTTATCAAAGTAACTATCAACTAACTATAAATCTTTAAGCAAAAAATGATTGAATAGCTTTAGTATTCTTTCAAAGTAAGGGTGTCCAAACTATAGTCTGGGGGCTATGTGCGGCCCGAGAAATATGGAACTTGTTTGCTTAAATTCATTCATGATGGGCCCCATCCAGGGCCCCAACTATTTGTTTTGATCAATATTTTAAAAATTATATTCAAAAGTCTTATTTCCATAATGCCTTATTGAATTAGAGTAGCCCATTTAATACACGAGGGAGATTTTAAAGTTTATACATTTCTGTTAAGCCCCTTCGGTCATCGTCAAAATGCTCATTGTAGTCATGAGTGATTGTTTCATTAAGGTGATTAAAAAAAAAAATAATCAGCAAAATATTTTATAACTTTTTCTTCAGCTTAAAACCAAGATATTGGGGCTCCTGTGTTAATGATATATAAATATATAATTCAGCATCAAACGGTTCAGTTAGAAAAAAATGTTTTTAGTTTAAGTAAAGATTGACATTTTTTTTGTTTCAGACTAACCTATAACCTGTGTAAATCTCTGTAAAATGAGTTAAGATTGGCTGAAAGTTGATTAATATTGCTTTTTTCTTTTGTTAATATTGAAAAAGATACAATTTTGACCGATAATGATCTTATTTATAGTCACCACGGTGACCCCACCCCCATCCACCTAGGAGATGGCTTTGCAAAAAATAATTGAGAAGCACTGAACCAGAAGGTTGTGTCACTGTGAGCTCATGAGGTATCTCAAAGTTGCAGGTTTCCTGTTGACAACTTCAAAAGAAGAAACTACTTTCATTCTACCTTGCAACGTAATTAGGGAAGTGGCTTTTTTATTTTTTTGTTGGGGGGGCATTCTGGCACACTTGAGTTTGTTGCGCTAAAGCAATGCTTCTCCAATAGTTGGGATGACCCCAGGGAAAAGGCTTTGTTTTTGTCATGTGAAGTGTAATTGCAATAAAATAAGAAATTTCTGTTCTGAAGTTTCAGGCACTTTGTTTCACCTGGGTATTTTTTATAATAAAATATAATTGAGGAGCACTGTGCTAAAGGAACATCAGAATGGAACCCTTGAGTCGGGACTGTGATGAGCTCACAAAAGACAAGTATTTGCAAAGAACTGCTGCTTGTGCTAGCAAGCTCTACTCAGACACTCACAAACTATGCTTACCGTAGGGAGGGGCAGGCCGGTTAGGCACACTTTTCTTTGATGGCAAAACAGGATTGTCAGTCTTCTGTTAACATATAAGGACAGTGATTTAAAGAAAAAAAATCAACAACCGTCACTCAGTGAGTAGCCTCTGGCATTGTACTAACAGTGTTCATACATGTGGTTGAAACTGAAGAGAAATAAACCAGTGTGATGAGAGAGGCATGCTAGATCATAGCATTCAGAAAGTTGAAATGGAAACTGTAATTACAGTATAAAGATTACCGTAATTCCTTATACAGACACCGTGTCTCAATTAGTCACTGGGTGCAAATAAACGCATCCGCTCCAATAGACACCCCCCCCCCCCCCCACACACACACACACACACACACACACACATTCATACAACACTATTGTCACAACACACACACATTCATACAACACTATTGTCACAGTCACAAACCGACAAAACTGTTAGCAACTTTCTGTTAACCAAGAAAAAAAAAACAAACAAAAAAAACATCGCAAATACATAAATCTGACAAAGGCAAGAGTAAACATTTCATGAAAATGAACAAATTCTGCACAAAAACAACCTTAGTACTTTTGCATGTATCTGATCTAAGTTTGTATATATATATATTACAGTGTTAGATAACCAACACCAGTACAGCATCGACTTTTGCATTTGGTGCTGATGATATGGATGCAGTTATGGGAATGCGGTGTTTTTCACATCGCTTCATGCAGATTTCTCACTTGTCGAATGTTTAGACATCTGTACTGTACCGTACTGTAAGATTTTAATGGAGATATCAGAAGTGGGCAGTCTGTGATGACGGATTGTCCGTCAGTCCATCAGTGACCGACGCCTGTTTTGCCGATAGACCAATGAGTGACAGCGGCGAATAAGAATGTTAAAACGGATATGTTTCGTCCGTCATTGTAATGGTCAGGACAGACATTCCACTCTTTTGCCTGCTTGTGGTGTTGATTGCTTCCATTGACTAAAGGATGGACTCCCTAAACAGCGGACTATAGAGTTAAATGTGTGGGATGAGTAATCATAGTTCAGTACTTTCACATTAAAAAAGCCCTCCGGTCTCGTGTGGCGTTAACTTCAATCAATACAGTTACAAAACCAAATGCCGTACAGTTAGTTGCTAATTAGAACAATCCAAGGGATTTATGTCAACCCTCTGTCCAATTAATTGCCCATACATGATGTCCTACACACTATTAGGAAACTGAAATTTTGGCTATTTCAATAAAGCCAGGCATTTTAGAGTAAAGAAATTTGCACAGGATTCATCGGAGAATCCACAGGAGATGATTGTTGAAAGAATTATAGAGGCTAGTCCCATCACCAACTCTTATGCAATCATAACGCAACATTTGATTGTGTCCCGTCATTACTCGACGTCTTTTTGGTGTGAACACTAATCAGTTTGTGATAACATGTCTGCCGAGCTACTCCTTAAAAATTTGCTCTGTCGTAGTTAAAAATGTGTTTCTGCATTTCAGACGGACTGACGATCACAATTTGGTCTGGCTTGAAAAAATGGCTGACCCACGATGACGTAAGTGGGGCAGGGCACTGCCGACTGTCAGACCAGAAAAAATGTATGTTGCCCACCTCTGGTAGATTTACAGAATGTTTTTTTATTCTTTATTTGGGCAAAAATAGGGAACTGGCCAAAGTATTTTGAAGATGTCAGACTCACATTGACGCAACAGGTACACATTTATGTTTGGATGCTGCCTAATTCCTATGTTTTTCTTTTAACACTGTTATGATGCATCTCCCAATCGTGAATTTAAGATTGAAACAAAACAAATACTGAACTGTGTCACTTAAATCACAAAGTGTAAATCAATCATTGTTGTTTGAAACTCACCTTGGTCATCTGGCTAAAATCTGGAAACCCGGTGTTGCTTCTTAAAGTGTTGCCTCCAAAGAGGTGGTTCGGCACCCGAACCGACTCTGCAAACGGAGCACAGACAAAGACTTGTGGAGAGTTTTCAAAAGTTAACATAAAATTTACTCATGAGCCATATGCTTTAAAATTACACTTTATTCCAGTGAGGAACCCACGTGCTATTTTTAGGGCCCCACGGCTGCTCAACGTTCCATGACATTCGCCCAAGTACGAAAAAGTGGAGGGGGTGGCGGGGTCTGTTTAACCTGACGTATGCATCTGATTAGCTAATTAAAGGCGTCAGTTGGAGCACTGTTAAACCAGTACTGTGCCCAGCTTGTTTTGAAGCTTTGTGGTATGCCGCTTAATGAAAAAGAGAAGGAAAAAAAAACATACAGATGGTTACAGTGAAAAAACAAAACATTGTAAGTGAATATGTTTGTTGTGCATGTGCAACCACAAGAGGGCCCATTCATGTGGAGGCCGACCGTGTGTTTTCTTTTTGGCACAGTAAACCGACGTAAGTCCACAGTTGCTTCTGTGTTCGTTTGATGACGGGCAACGTGCCGGTCAGCGACATAGCGTCCCCTTTTACCTTTTACCCCTGTCGCTGACTTAAAACAACTTCCGCACTGAATGAAGAAAGTGAAGCACAGCAAGCGTTAAGGTAGGTGGTGGTGATGGTGGGGGGCGCTTCAAGGAGTGACAGACTTTCTGTTGTGTTAGGCTCCTGTCAACCTCCTGTTTTTTCCAGGATAGGTGTGTGAGTGAGGGTATTTTTAGTTTGCCTGTAGTTAAGTGAGCAGGCCCTCATCTAAAAATAGTCAAAAACCACGGGAACATCGAAGCCATGGTCAGGAAAAATGCAATTATGACATGTCATCCAAAAAGAGTGTTGCACAATGTTCCTTTACGTGAATAAGGGGTATTACATTTCAGAAAGAAATATTTCTATGGACAGGGAGGGGGAAGTAATGATTTCACCAACCAGTATGGTGTGTGTGTGTGTGTGTATATATATATATATATATATATATATATATATATATATATATACACTGTATATACTGTGTATATATATATATATATATATATATATATATATATATATATATATATATATACACTGTATATACTGTGTATATATATATATATATATATATATATATATATATATATATATATATATATATATATATATCCAATATATATAACCAAATTTATGCAAGTATGACGCTGGATATCAGTTGCTATTGCATGTCCTGTATTTAATGCTGTATGTATGTTGCTACAGTTCTTTAGTTTGGCTAATGGTGTCATATAGGGTTTATGTCTTAGACTATTAAAGCTGTAGGTTGTCAGTTATGCGTTGTTGTAATATCAAGCTAAGATCTCAAGCTGTCACTTCATGTCTGGTTGCTTTCAGATTCTAGTTGCCGATGATCACAGAGGTTACAATGGATTTTCATGCATAAAGATTTTTTGCTTTTCCATTTCCATGTCCTATTTGTTTCTGGGTCCAAATGAGTGAAATAGGGTTGAAATTTATGATTATATCATCTGTCAATCATTCCCATTTATATCAAAAAAGGGTTTCTTTCTCTCTATTCAAAAACAAGACATTCCTTCAAATTGACTGCATCAAACATAGCACATAAATTAAAATTTAGTTACTCGTTTGGTCTGTAACATACAGTATCAGAAAATTTTATATTAATCGCAACAATAGTTTTGTGTGATGGTATGGAAAGGTGCTAGTACCTGAATGCTTTGGTTTTGGGCTGGTGGATGAAAAGCCAAGACGAGCACGTACAGAGCCAGGCTGAGCGGAACAAAGAAATAAAGTTCTGTGATTGTGCTCAGATTCAATGCAATGCCTTCAATGTTTCACTGTCACCTTTACTGGTGGCTTGGGTTTTTCTGCAAAGGGGTCAGACGATGCAAACGGGTCCGAATTGCCTGCCCCACTAAAAAGATTACCAGCCGAGCTACTCTTGAAGGGATCTGCAAGGACATGGAAAGTTTGTGAGGAAGGAAAATAGGTTGCATTTTACTCTACTCTCATTCTTCAAAAGGACCATTGAAAGGATCTAGTTTGAAGGGGTCCTCGGTCTGGAAGGGGTCTGCTGGAGGGCCCTGTGCAGCATTGGTGTTGAACATGGCTAGCCTTGATTTAAATGATTCATCCTGAAGGGAGCGAAGACAAACAGTCATTCCTCCAACAGATTCGATAAGCCATATGACAATACTATATAAAATTGGATGCTCACCGCAGAATTCCTGAAGGCGCCGTTCTCCTTCTCTGAGAACAGGTGGCTCGAGTCTGCAATGTTATTTCCCCCGGCAAGGTCCTGCAGGGCGCTGTTGTACTGCTCGATGGTCTTCGTGAACTCCTTTTGGTTCTCCTGGATCAGTGACAGCTTGCTGCGAGCCTGAAAGCACCGCAGGAAAAACAAAAAAGACCCTTTCATCCACATGGAAAAACATACCGGGTTATTGTTGTACTCATGAAGGATTTGGCCTTGGTCAACCCTTTTCTTTCTTTCTTTGGCATCCTTTACCAATTTTTTTATGCACACTTTCATAGATTATTTAGTCAACACAATAAGGCAGGAGGTAGTCTTTTGGGGCATTCGAGGCAACTTCACAGGGATGCACTAACTAGCTTGTCAGATTAAAAAAAAAACGTTTTGAACTCTTTGGCTGCTGGGAAATGAAAGTAGAGACCTTAAGGAGGTTGTTTTTGTATACATCAAAAAATATACATTTCTAAAGTTAATTCAAATATTTTGTCAGTAACTCAAAACTAATATCCATCCATCCATTCTCAGGTGGCGGGGGCAACAGCTTCATACGGGAAGCCCATGCTTCCCTCTCTGCAGCTTCTTCGGCCAGCACTTCCGTGTGGCTGGAGTAGCAGGCCTCAAAACTAGTATCTATTGTCAATCTCGCACCTGCGCACTCAAATTCGGCTTTTGGGTGAAATTCAGAACAAGCTCCAAAAATCACAGCAGGTGTTTGATCCTTGAATTGACGAATAAATATCCTGGATCAATTACAGCTGGTGTTTAAACAGTCATCCTCATCATGCTGGTCACATTTTGACATAATGAGACCAAGACGACACCTAACAATAGATCAACAGTCCGTTGCCAGTGAACCTTCAAACAAGACGTTCTCAGACGGAAGTGGCCACTGAGCTTGGAATATCACAGAGTGTGATCAGCAGGTTGCAACAAGGCTATCGAGAGACTGGAAGAGTCACATAAAAACGTACAAGTGGACATCCTTTTGCCACATCACAAAAATATTGGCCGGAGAAGTCAGGGAGAGCGCTATGCTACTGATGTAAGCAGGCGAGCTTTTGGTGGTGGCGGTGTTACGGTGTAGGAAGGGGTTGTCCATTTGGTACAGAACTGCCGTACACTTTGCGAAGTGTATCCTTCAACTTCAATGTCCTAATTTCATGATATATCACTGTAGCCCTCAGAGGGGTTGAAGTCAAATCAGTCCAAATTTGATACACACACAGTACTTTCAATGTCGGGTTATGTGACTCTTTTGGATGGGCTATGACTTAAAGCAGATCAAGAACAGGAATCATTTGCGATATCAGATCTTCTTCTGCATCTGTAGTGTAGAAAGGCCAATGGGCTCATGCACTGTACTGTTTTCCTGGCATCCATTAAATAGCCTGACTAATAAAGTCCCCAGGTAGGTAATGTTAATATTGTCAGCATTAAAGAGAATAGAACCTGCAGAAGATGCAACAGAACTGTTCAATCACACCAAAGTGAGAATGCTATTGACATTTAAATTCTTGAGCTGGCTGTAGTTAAGCCACATAGCGACCATCTCTCTAGGTCCTTGCTTACCTGGCCGATCTCTTCCTGGGTGGTTTTGAGAGACTTGACAATGCTTTCCAGCTGGACGCGGCCCGTTCGCAGGCTCTGCTCCAGTTGTGCCTCCTCGTCCTGCAGGCGGCTCAGGTCCGCCTTGGTGCGGCTGACTTCTTTCTCCTGGCTTCGAAGGTCATTCTCTTGAGAGCGGATTTGGCTTTGCAGGGTAGAGATCTGTGAGTGGACAAAGATGATTTGTTATTTCATGAATAGTTTCCTATGAGGTTAGGGGGAAACAAAAAATCCTAAACAAAGCTAACCGTCTGTGACTCTTCCTGACACTTCTGTTTGATGTCGTTGAGCATCCCCTCTAGCTTAGAGCGCTGCAGTTCCATCTCATCCAGACGTTTCTGGGCGTCGTGCTTCTGGGACTCTATGTCCTGCAAACTGTTGCTCTCCCTGTCCAGGTCATGCTGCATGTTCTAAATAAATAACACATTTGGCCAATACATTTAGAAAATTTTATGTCTTTCTCGCCAGTGCCAATCTCTCAAGCATATTTTAGTTTACTTGAACAGCGTGATTTTGCCTTCTGATGGTTTCCTCCTTTTCTTTGAGCTCATGTTCCAGGATTAATTTATCCCTATAAAGGAAACACAAAGATTTCAATCAGTGAATGTTATCCATAGATGAATAGATACTTGGAAGTATAACAATATTTTAACGTTACAGCATATAACACACAGGGCCTTGATCTACAGAATTGACCAAACTGCTCTTGTACTTGAGCAAGTTGTGGCCACTGAATATAGACGTGTAAGTGAAATGCACTACAGTGTGATTCAAAGTATATGGAATTAAAAAAAAAGAAGAAGATGGCTGATTTGACTTGCTAATGATGACTGCTGCCGGACACTGCTTTGCTTGGCAGTTCCTCTCTGATGAAACAGCTGATAGCAGCGGCAGCATGACTCTCAAATGTTGATTTAATAAAAAATAAATAAAAGCCTGCCGTTTCACGAAGCTCATATACCATTATTTTCTTTTTCCTCAAAAGGAAGAGAAACAAATCCCGCCTCGGCTGCTTTGAGAGGCTCACCTCTGTAGTTGACTTATTTCCTGACTGAGGTCATCTAGCTCTTTGATGCCCGTCACCTCTGCGGGCGCTAAGGCAGTGAGGTCCTGTAGCAGGATGGAAAGTCCGAAAAAAAAAATGAAATAAATAACACATAGGAAAAGCACAGAAAACGAGTGATGAATTAGGATTTGGATGGGTGGAGCTCCCCCCTGATGTGTACAGCAGCACAAAAGACAGGAAACAAATGCATGTTGTGCGTTTTGAATAGCCAACCACACAATGCATGAAAAACACTAACAAGATGAGACAAAGGAATGTGCCATTTTTAATCATGATGTCATGCCAAATGCAGTTTGAGGAACTTTGACTGAGCTCAGTAACCATTTCTTTGCTCTATGTCCCTTTCAGGTTTAAAAGTACTGACAGAACTTTTAAAGCAAGAAGTTACATCACACGCTATTTACACTGACTTTAATGTCAAACACAGAAAAAGGATATTCTTTATTTTGGATAAAGACTATAAAAATAATTTAAGAACAAGCACTATTGATAACGTTTGATATTTGTTTGATTACGGATGTTACATAGATGTATGCATGCACATGAATATATAAAGCTACAATATACGCATATACAACAAGATTAGAAAGAAAGCGAAAATGAAACAGTAACAGTGGACATGTGCAGACTATCTGAATGGAGTAATTACACCCCCTGGTGGCAAATCAGCAAATACTGACATTTAAAGCGAGAGCAGTACGTTTACTTAGTGTTCCAACAGGATAAAAAAAAAAAAAAAAAACAAGTTATGTCAATCAGGATGGAAGGTAGGAAAAAAAGCAAAAGAACAAGAAGACGATTTAGCGAAGCAGAGCCAGAAAGCACAAAGCAGCGGTAAAAACAGTACCTAAACCCATCCATCAAGGGGCATTCAAATCAAGACTTACAGGAAGCGTTGCTGAAGATGCTGCCATACTTGTTGTCCTCTCTGAGGGTGGAATCATGTCTGGTGTGAGAGTAGTTGGTGGGTCGATGCCTTTGGTGATCTTTTGCTGGATCAAATGCATGGCCAGGGAGAACTGTTCCTGTGACAGCTTGCCCGTCTGCTTGGTGTCTGCGAGGCCCCTGCACATGAGAGACATTGTTGAAGGGAAACGACAGAAATCACAATCAGACTAATTCAAAAATGAGATTAAAAAGAGTGAAGGTGTTTTGTAACAATTTGGTTCAATGTCAATGTACACTTTCAGCGGGTGGAAAAAAGGAGCCTGGTAGAAGGCAACAACTAAGTCAAACACACTGAATATTGCCAAAGACATGGTGCCACTGAGGTTCAAGCTGTCAAGACATATGCAACTGGGATATTTCCTTTTTATATTTAAAAAAATAATGATAATAATCACAAAACATTTGAACTTAAGTAAAAAAAAACAGGACTTAACTTGGTCCTGTTATTTTGTAGGGAATTTTGAGAATAAGTGGACTTTATAATGAGGATTTTTGGGGCCAGTCATGATTGCCAATCAGTGATATTAAAAAGAACCGATCAGATCAGATGATGGAGGAATATTTCTATTAGAAAAAGTTGCGTATTTACTGCATATTCTTGCATAGTTTTGATAAAGTATCAATAAAAAAATATAACATTTATAAAATAAAGCATTTTGCCATGGTTTAACAAGTTTTACCATGCCCAAAACTGACAGAGATGCAAATAAAAACATCAATGATTTTTTGATGGCATTTAAGAATTGGCCAGACATAAAGTGAAAGTTCAAGCAGATAAAAACTACTTGAGAAAGTAATCAATGCAAACAGTGTATTGTGTTTAAAATACAATATTGTAATTAAAAAATTTTACCGCCCAAATACTCCAGGGAAGCAAATTATGCTATAGCAAACATTACTATAATTCAAAATGTCACGTTAGTGCAAATAAAAGGCAAAATGTTTCCCCTCAATTCATTTATACAACATATACACATTGTATTGTATTTTTCACATTACATTCGTGGTTGATGATTTTGTAAACGTGTTTTCATTTGGCTGGTATGGAATTCTTTTGAGTATAATTTTTAATTTTTTTTTAAACATTTTTGTTTATTTTGGAATAAATCTGTAACAAGATGTAGAAATATGGAGGCCTTTCTTTTTCTTTATGATGACACCCAACTTGCATGAAAGCCTAAGACAATGGCTTGGTGGGATGGGTGTGACAGGTATCACCTATTTTGAAATATCAATTACTGCCACCTACAGGACTGGAGGCTAACAACATTATGGCAACTTGTTTGAACAGTTGTGTGCTCTTCATAGGAATAGGATAGAATAGAACAATCTTGTTTAGTTCTTTATTTTTCTCCTTAAGAAACGCAAGATAGTCGAAAGAGGCCTCACCAGATTTGTGCTAGCATGGTCTGTGAGAGACTGGAGTGCATGAAAATCTCGATGACCTCCGTTCCATCGACCAGTCCGTCATTATCCGTGTCTGTCTTCTTGAAAATGTCGTTGTATCGCTCCCTATCGGCCACCGGCACCACCCATTGCTGCTCTGGCTGGAATTTACCAAAGCAAACATGATTTGTATTATTATTTTTATGATTACTATTTTAAGACAACTTAAGTCACACAGTAACAGAAAATTAAGTTTTAATTCTCTATCCATCCATATTCTATAGCAGCTTATCCTCACTAGGGCCACTGAAGCGCCGCCACAGCCACCATCTGAAATTGTTGTGAGTGAGTATTCCTGTATTTTGCCAGATTGCCAAGAGTGTTTTTTTTTGTAATAAAAATGCAGGAAATAGGACTTATACAAATTTATTTGCCACATTAAATGTAACCCTGATCAAGTTGTGATGTAATAAAATGAAAGTGACCATATGGGAAAGAAATGGGAGGCTTCACTTGCTGTGCATGGTGAAACCTGTTTGTCAAAGTGTCACAAGAGAACAACACCTGAAGCAATAACAAGGTAAAGAGTAAGCGGCAGAATGGTGGAATGTAGCAAAACAAGTTGAGCCACTTGTTTGCAACCAAATACAATTCTCCATGAAATGTCAATTTTGCAACCCAAACCGTTTCTGTCCTATAGATCACTAATACATCAAAATATACTATACAAAACATACATGTACACTTTGCTTGCAATTAATAATTTAATTGACCTAACACCAAATATTGCTAGATGGGCAGGTAGTAAATAGAATACCGGGTATATGTTTTTAATTAAGATGAGGATTTCAATTAAGATTAGTAAAGTATTCACTGAATGGTCTTAGTAAAAAAAAAAAAAAAAAAAAAAAAAAAAAAACAATGAATCAATAAAATAATTAAGAATAATTGATCATTAAAACATCTTTAGTTGCAGACGCAATTTTTTTTAATAACCATGATAAATATCTCATATAATATTGATCTCATGATTTATGAACTATTCATAATAATCAAGAATAATTGATTACTAAAATAATCATTACTTGCAACAGCTATAAAAAAAACATGATAAATATCCCATACAGGAATGTTATCATGATTTGTGAACTATTCCTATATTTTATTTTTTTTAAGCAAGAAAAGTAAATTATCCTACATGACAATGTTTAAGATTAATGAGGTATTTACTGATTTTACAAATATGTATGTACAGAATTTCAAAATCTGAATCTTAGAAATATTATACCTCTTAAAACAAGGATAAGATGCAAAAACAATCTAAATTACTTTTCTCAAGAACTAAAACCAAACTGTCATACAAATTAAATCGGGAAGTTTTGTGACATCACAATCTGTCTACATTCTGATAAACTTGCTCACAGACACATTAAATGGAAACCTGAAAAAAGATTACCTGGCAACCACAACAGAGACCGTTTTTACTTCAAAAGCCATGAAAAAAATAATGACAACATTTTAATGTCGTCTTATAGGTGTACAGCATACCTGTTTGCTGGCTTTAAAGGAGTGCTTTGGAGTTAGTTTGGCTGCCGGGCTGACAAAAGAAGATGCGCCGGCGAGGGGAGAGACGCTTCTCGTGCTGTCCTTGAGCGTAAATGGAGTGGACTTGGAGGGCAGCACGGCCACAGCGCCAGGCATGGTGCCCGCCACCTTTTTTCTTTTGGAGGGCGGAACGAGGGATGGAGGCAGGACGGTCGGCACGGGCTCTTTCTCCATGGCTCGGTACACAAGATGCATGACCTAAAACAGTAAGCTAAGCTGTGAGAACAATTGGAAAAAGGTGTTTTTTATGTAGACTGACAAGCTTGTAAGATACCACAATAAATTCTTCTTTGTCCAAGTAGCCATCTTTGTCTGCATCACCCAGGTCCCAAATCTGCATGGTGACAAAAGCACTCGGTTAACTTGGCGCTTTGAATAACTGAGGTAGAAAAGCGCTATACATGTGTAAGTCCATTTTCCATTTGGTGTTTTCCAGGGATTTTATTGAGTGTATTCCTACAAAAAGTGCTGAAGTTCTAAGCTATTCTTGGCTGGGGTTCGTTTTCTTGATAACGTCATAGCAACTTTTTTCTTTATTTTCTTTTTGTAAATAAGTATTTGTCCAAAAATCCTTTTTTTGGAAAAAGTGATAGCAAGTTGTCGACTAACAGGCTTGCATTTCTTTTTTGCTAAATCTAATATTATGCAAGGAAACTTTTTTTTTTACAAGCACGAGGAAGGAAATTTATAAAAGTTGCTCAAAAAAAAAAGTCACCCATCACCACAATGTTCTCATCTGAAGCAAACAAGTGGTGGTGCTAGAGCAGTAGTAGGAGCCCATATGTGTGTGGGCTTAAACTGACTTTTTTGCCACCCAGGAGTACACTCTAGTGTCAATTTAAAAGTAATATTAAATGGTCTATAGCAGTCACCAACACCAGTAGTAAACATTACCTTGCCCAACACATCCAGAGGTAGTTTGGAGTTGATCAAGACGGGCTTGACTTTATCCCCAGAGAGGAGGCCATTGACTGGGGTCAGACTCTCAAAAATGCCCTCGAATTTCCCTTTTTCATCGGGCTGGAAATCAAAACGGATAAGTAAAACAGGGGAAGAGAAAATACAGCATGATAGTGTAACATATCAAAGAATGTTAAATTAAAATCTCACCCTTATTGCCCAATGTGAATCAGGAGCTGGAGTGCTTAATAAAGGGCTGCTTGTGTCTCGCTGGAAAAAAATAACATCAAGTTCACCACATTTATGGAATGAGAGGTGCAACTACTATCCAAACTTTAGGCAGACCACTACCAAAACAAGACTCTTATCAACAAATATGTAAAAATGATCCGTTTTTAGACGGGTACCAATTCACATGACTACTATTGTGGTTGTACGTACTACACAGCAGCAGTGTTTAACTGCACTCCATCATACTGACAGATAATGTTTAATTATCTTTTGGGGAGTTTTTATCACCTCTACTGAGGTCATTCGCTGGTTAAACACAATTGTTATGTTTATTTGCTAAAAACAGCAAAAATAATTATTCATTAATTTGCCCTGGAAACTTAAATGAACCAGAAATAACAGAAACAAAAATAAATACAAATATAAATGAGTCCTCATTCTTCACACGGATGACATGTTAATTATGTACGTTGAGTAGAGCCAGTTGAGGTGGTTCGGGCATTTGGTTAGGACGCCCTGGTGAGGTGTTTTGGGCATGTCCCACCAGGAAGAGTATCCGGGGACAACCCAGGACACACTTGAGAGACTACTGTATGTCTCTCAGCTGGCCTGGGAACGCCTGGGGATTCTCCAGGAGGAGCTGGACAAAGTGGCTGGTAAGTGGGAAGTCTGGGCTTCTCAACTCAAGCTGCTGTCCCTGCGTCCCGACCCCGGACAAAGCTAATGGATGGATGGGTGACATTCACATACTATATCTATATATATTAAGCCACGGTTTATTTTTTAAAATACCTACAAAATGGGTCAGTTTGACCTGGAAAAGAATAAGAGGTATTAAGGAACTCAAGCTGCTGTCCCTGCGTCCCGACCCCGGACAAAGCTAATGGATGGATGGGTGACATTCACATACTATATCTATATATATTAAGCCACGGTTTATTTTTTAAAATGACTACAAAATGGGTCAGTTTGACCTGGAAAAGAATAAGAGGTATTAAGGAAGTCAATCTGAAGAACGATCACAAATTATGACTAAATTACATACTTTTTTCATTCATCAAAAAATGAAAGTGCTAAAATATAAACAATGTCTAACCATTTTGTTATGTTGCTTTCTCAGGAACAGGAATAGTGTTCCTTGTGTTTAACAATCCAAGAGTCACAGAAACATTTATCCATCCGTCCATTAACTGTAGCTACTTACCCTCACTAGGGTCGCTGGCTTGCTGGTGCCTATCCCAGCAGTCTTTGGGCAGTAGGTGAGGGACACCCTAGACCAGTTGCCAGCCAATCACAGGGCACACAGTGACAAACAGCCATTCACGCACCCAATCAGACCGAAGGACAATTTAGAGTATCCAATACACCTGCCATGCATGCTTTTGGAATGTGGGAAAAATGTGGCTCCCACCTAGCCGCCTAGTCTCAGAAACACTACTACTACTACTGCTGCTACTCACAAATTTAGGAGGTGGCACCGTTTGTGTGAGCTTGCTGATGCTAACGTCGAGCCCTGCCTGGGCCGAGGCGACCAGTCTCAAGGCGATAAAGAAACCCTGAAGGAGAAGTTGAGGGAAGGAGAGCAAGAACCACCCAGTGACTGATGCACACATCAACATACACAATGACATCAAATTTTAGTAGAAAAGAAAGTCTGTACGTTACCCGCTTGTCCAAATAGCCTTTTCGCTCTGAGTCAGCCAAATCCCATATCTTTGGGGGTGAAGAGTGGGGAGAGTAACATTTAATCTCACATAGGTGTACAGAATATTACTGATTACCAACCACTATTTCCTGGTGCACCAGGAAATATCATATCAATTCGGATTCATTTACACTGATATTTGTATCATTGCTTATCTATCAATGCCAGTAAAGTACAGTCAGTGACAGGCACAGTGATTAAATCACCTTCACTTAAATGCAGAAGTTCATAAAACACAATTCTTCATTGATTTCATCAAGTAGATTATATAAAGTCCACCTTGAGTTCAACTAATATACAGCGGAACAACAGTTCCTGATTAATCGCTCTAAAAAGAAAACTGAGGCAATATTTTCCATTGCAGATGATGTTAATTAATCTGTTATGCATAAAAAAAAAAAAACAATAACAGAAAGTATTAAGTCCCTCCTCAACTCTGAAACTGAAATGAAACTTAAAGACATGAAAAAGGTGCATTAGTGGTACGAAGGCTTACTATCGTCATCAGGACACTCACAATTCACATTTATCTGTTTGGGCAAAGTTGGTGATGAGAGTGCAGAATAAGCAAGCAATGCTATGAAATACATTAATGGAGGGTAATAACAAATTGGGGGTGTTTGGGATGAGAAATCTACATTCTAACATGGTTAAAATCTCCATACAGTTGAACTTCCATGATGAAGGTTTTTTTTTTAATAATCAGGAATAAAGCACTTAAAGAAAGATAAATGACTAATGAAATAGACAAACTAACAGAAAACATCACAACTCCCATTACTAAAAAACTCTTGATGGCATATGAAAGAATAAGGAAAGTAGAGGGGAAAAAAAGTATTGTTTGGAAAGGTAATCCACTACTTATATTTTACTAAGAGTTTCTTCTTGAATTCAATTGTGTTTCTTGTAGTATTTTTCAAAAGGGCCAACACTTGGGACTTTCTTTAGCCCCATTATGGCTTAATGAACAGTCACAATTAATAAGGTTAATATTAGCACCAAACAAATTCAAAATGCTCCAGATTAAAGCACACTCACAAGAACATACTTAATAAAATTGCATATATTAAAGGGATACTCTGTGCGGGCATTCAATTCCAGAAATTGAGTGACTGAATCACACGGGCAGGTGGATGACGTTGGTTTGGACCAATTTTTAACTGTATGAAAAACAAGCGACCGAATGAAAACTATTGTGACTTTCAGTGAAATATGATCTTCTGCAAACAGATTTTCCAATGTCCTGGACTGAGATGGCATTATTTGTATTTTTCCTTTGAGATGTTGTTGAAGCATCAGGATTTTATTTTTTCTTAGGCAAAATGTACCTCAGCTCAGTTAAGGTTGGGAAACAGTGTTGTGTATTTGATCGTCAAACCTTTCCGAGTGTGATGTCTGACAGCCCAGACTTTTTCAGGAACTGAGCTGCATCCCCAGCTGAGATTTTACCGCTATTCACTGGATCCAGCTACAAAAAAAGAATAAAAGATAGATCATGATGAATGAGAACTCTGTCGCGCAATCAAGTCATAAAAGTAATTAAAGTTCAGGACCTGTCTGTAGTAGCTCTCGTAGGTTGGGTTTCCACTCGATAACTGAGGAAGAACATAAGCAATGTCGATTTAAACATAGTTAAGCGTAAACGATTGAGCGGCACTGGCATTTACTCGCGATTTGTTTCTTCTTTTCTGTCACCCGTATAAACTTTAACGTCCTAACTAAAGGAAGTTTAGCAGCTATACGCACCCACAAACCAAGCTAACAACGTGTCCTAAACGAAGAAAGAAAACGTAAACATGTTAGACTATAATGTTATGTTTAGAATTAGTCATTGTGTCAAGGTGGCGGACGATAAAAGCGGAAAAAAGCTTTTTTGAAGGTAGTTATGAAGTGGTTACCTGGCTGAGAGTCATGAGCGCCGCCATGTTTCCTGGTGTCACGGGAGCGCGCGTCCATCCGCCTCATAGGGCGCGGGCACGAGCAGCGCAATTTGCGTCACTTTAATGATTCTGTTTCCAGTTTGGTTCATTGCTTTAACATTGCATATCTTTTGAGCCCTACTTTTGTACAATTCGTTCCCAGTCATAACACTTAAGGATGCATGTGTGTGTTTTATTTTATGTTTTATTTTTATAGGTAATCGTTTACCAAATACGTACGCCGACCATGTTCTCTCAGCAGGTAGCGCGACTATTTTCTTGAACCGGATTGGATTGTAACGAGTGGGCGGATTTCAAAACAGGACACGCGGAAATTGTACACGTTAACGAACACCGTAACTGTTTCCCTGCTGGTTTGGGCATGGTATGTTATAAACTGAAATATATACGTATATGCCTGTGTGCAAAAATTGTGCTCAAGTCTTGGGTAATGTTACATTCAGCATAGAATTTAAGTGGAGCTTTTTTAAAAAGTATTGGACATGAAAACACATCAAACTATAGGTAGCGTTTTACTGCTTAATATGGACATGAAAACACATCAAACTATAGGTAGCGTTTTACTGCTTAATATGGCTAAAGTGGCCCTTCCAGTAAAATACACAGCCGAAATATAAAAACTTTGGGAATCATTTATTCAGACCAAAAGAAATGCCTTGATTTAGTCACACGGGTAATGAATTCGAGGGTACTTCAGACTCCTTTCATCACACAATTATAATATAGTAGACAGTGATTTCACATCATTTGAAGGCATCGTATTTAGGCGTTTTCTAGTTGCACTGCAGGGTGGGTGAATGGGAAACATTACAATAGCATCCTTGAGGGTTTTTTTTTTTTTGTGATTTCAGTGATACACAAATTTTCCACAGCAAAAGTTGACACTTAAATATGAATAATTTCCAACAAATGTGGCATAGTTTACCATTCACTCTGGCGCAAATGTGCTGAGAAACAGATAAGGAGAGAAACTTTCTCTAAGAGTTAAAAAAAAAAAAAATCAATTTGTGCACCCAGCCATTATTATGGAGATGCAATGTTGACACAGTGGTGATGTTTATCTTCCCTTGATGTTTTTTTAAGGGTGAGGATGCACAGCAGCCAGAATATCCTTGGAATGTACAGTTTTTCTCTCTACAAAGCAGATCTTCTCAAAGCTCATCTTTGGGCTTTGCATCATCATCCTCATCATCGTCGTCATCTCCCTCATCCTCATCATCATTATCATCCTCGTCCTCATCTTCATCATCCTCCGCATGAGTGTCGTGTTCTTTGTTTTTCTCTTCCTCTTCCTTACGTTTCAGTTCATCTTGTTCCTCTTTCATTTTCTGCTCGGGTTCCTGTTGATGAATGCAAAATATTTAGTAGGAGCATCTTGTAATTTTAATTTACAGAGGAATATGCCTAATACCTTTGTGACACCCCATGTCTCATTTCCAATGTCCTCGGCTTCCTTTGCATCATCGGTGATCAGGAAGTTGTCGAAGATGGTGCCAGATTTAACCTGAATGCAAAATTGAGCTTTAACACCCTGGTGTCAATGTGTCATCAGCATTACAGGCGTGTTTGTCTTGCTTACCTGCCAAAGGTCGAGACCAATGACACCGATGTTGTCATACTTGTAGATGGTTGAGTCAGGGCTGTATTCGGGATTGTCGATTTCAGGGTGCACCCATGTTCCTTTGTAGTTGGGGTTGTCCATCTGCTTGGGTTTCCAGTCTCCCTGCACATCATAGCCAAAGCCTCAATCTTTGTGATGTTGTGTAACAAAAGCGTATAATTTACATAATTCTCGTCCGTGAGTCTAGCTTAGCAGGACAAAGATGCACAATTTCATGTTGGGGTGAGTTGCGTTGGATGTACAGCGTCATTTAATTAGTTGCTTTGGTGGAATCTTGAGCATGTTGAGTGAGATGTGTTTTGACAGACCGTTGCTCTGATAAAATAGTGCTTTGCTGCCCTCTTATGTCATTTATAGGAAATTATATTTGAAAGCGCTACTTGCGTTAATAGTGGTTGCTTGGGACGTTTCAGACATCTAGGAACTGGGAAAAAAAAAGAAGTGTCCTGCAAGGAAGCCGTTGAGCTATTGCCTACCTTGTATTCTGGGTTGGGGATCATGGGAGGCTCCCACTCTCCGTCCATGTCTTCATCCCAGTCGTCTGGCTTTTTGGCATCAGGGTCAGGGATGTTCTCAGGCTTGTCCCAGTCCTTAAGAGTTAAGACATTTTCATTTATAGTATCAACACCTCTATGTTGGCACTTACTGATATTTGAGCCATTACGTGTCATCCTGAGATATATTTACATAACAGTTGTTATTTCACACGACAGTTCACACTAAAATGTTACTTGTCTTGCTCACCTCAGGCTTGGTGTCGTTAGGGTCGTCGATCTTGGCGCGGTCATCCCAGTCTTCGGGCTTCTTGGCTTCGGGGTCCTTGATCTTCTTTGGGGGCAAGAAGTCCCAGTCCTCCTCTAGGCTGCCTGACTCCACCTTTTTGTTATCAATTTTCACCTCGTAGGTTTGGTCGGGATTTAGAATCAGCGTGTAAAGGTGGCTGAGTTCATCATCCTGAAAGGGGGAGTTTGATATGAAATCTGTTTTAGGGCAAGTCATCTCCTAAATGTATATAAATAAATTTACCTTGCACTTAATTTCCTTCTTAATGAGGTGATTCTGGCCCTTGTAACTTAAGATAACATGGACCTTTTTGGTGCTGTAGCCACAAATATCCGGGCCTGTGAGACGCAAATGATCAGCATCATTAGCTTGCAAGTGCATCAGTTACATTCAATGATGGCAGTGGCAGGGCTGTGACTTACCAAACATGATGTAATATGAGGACTCTCCATGCATGGCAGTCTGATCCAAGTCGGCCGGGAAGACCTTGACGTAGCCACCACCACAGTCTATCTTCTGCTCGTGCTTGACGGTGAACTGGATGACCAAACTCTTGCCTTCATTGCTGAATGGCTCAAAGCGGGCCGAGGATGCGTAGAATCGGGCATCCTGGCTTGTCTGGAGACCTAAAAAACATACAACAGGGGGAAAACCCAATTGGCTGACTGCAGGTTAGGTGTGTTTTAAGTCATTGTTGCAAAGATGTTCATCACATGTATATCATCAGTCATTGAATTGTGCATTAGGTCAATACCTGTATCAGTAAAGCCCATCTATAGTTAGCATATTTAATTTGACGTTATTTCCTTGTCAAAAACAGTATAGTTTTGCTTTCTCTTCGAGCATCCGAGAGACTAGACACAAAGTCAGCAGTCGTAACAGCACCTTTTATCTCTCATTTTGCGCATGATTAAAAACTTCAAAGGAGCATAACGCTCACCTTTGTCTTTCTCGGCGTCCCCAAAGAATTCTCCAGCCGTCAGTTTCCATTCGCCGTAGTCAGATTTGTGTTTGGAGTCCACCCAGCGTTTTCTCCATTCATCTGAACGACAAACACACAAGGCAGATTAATGACTTAACAGTTAGCACGAGAATACACCATCATATCCCTTACGCCCCCTTAAGAGGGGACTCCTTGTTAGCCAATAAAACGTAACACGTTAGCTTTAGCAGGTTTAAAACACAGTCGTCAACTATGAGTAGAATACAAGCGAATTTGACATTCGACGTTTATAGCCGGATATTAACTTTCGGTTTTGCCTGCAACCTTACCGCCATCCGAGAATTCTTCCCGAAAGTAAACCTTGGCTTGTACGCAATATGCCACTAAAAGCACCATCGCAGTAGACAAGATCTGCATTTTGCCCATCTTTTCTTGTCTCAGACTTCACGTCCTTCTCGGGGATCTTTTCAGAGAGACTTCACACTGAAGTGGAGTGCCTTTCCAGAGCCGCGCAAGCTAACAGATGTCTACATGCCATTGGACGAGCAGAGAGCGCCGCTGGACCAATCATAGTGGACCACGAAACATAGGACACTTCTGAAAACTGATGCGGGATCAGCATTTCTTTATGACATGCCTCACGCTTTACTACAGTACACCGATAGATGTCGTCGCTTCCCACATCGACGCGGTTGCGCGTGTTGGTTGGTTATAATCTCTAAATAGTTGTAATCTTTCTTGTTACAAAGATGTATACTGATATGAAATGATGTGTGGCGACGTATATGACGCAACTGTTAGAACAAATATACTTACAGGTGTGAAATATGTCGAGCCAACATAACGCTACGTTCAAAATTACTGGAAAGTAGGAAATCATCCACACTTAGCGTTACCAGGCTCGGATGATTGAAAGAAAATCAGTTTTAAGATAATACTCATTTCATTAACCTTTCGCATTCACAGTGATACTACCAAATGTACACTTTTGAATTATTATTATTTGTGTTAGTATTTTATACTACACTAGCAACAACTTCTCGAAGGCTTTTGAACGCACCATTGACTGCGGATATTCAAGTTTGAGACGTTACTCAGTTTAGCGGAAGAAGTTGAAACCTGAACTCTTTCTCGGAAGATCTGTATGACTGATTCTTCCGTAAATTACCTAATAATTCTATTTTGACAAAAGAAAGTGTTTTATATGGTATTTCTGTTAAAGAGTCATCTCATAATCGGGTCATTTACAAACTCATTATTTTCGGTTCAAAACAAAACAGAACAAACACTTCAGGTCCATACCCAATTTAATTGCTTTTCATAAATAAGTGTGCCATTACTTTTAATCCTTGTAATGTATGAAGAAAAAATGCAACGAAATTGTATAAATTAGTGAAGGACCTCAACTTTGTTGATCACCCTGAGCACCCCCTTTTTGTTTTTGATTTTTAATTGTATTTATTTTTAAACATGCTTCTCCTTTTATGTATACTTCTTAGGCTTGTCTGTTACAAATCTATTATTACTCCGAACAATGCCAAGATGTTCGTTTGATGCTGAAAAGTTAATTTGTAAAATAAAGTTATATATATAAAAAATATACATATAGTTTAGCGCGACTGTATGGCATAAGCGTGAATTATGACGAGGACCTCTTCAGACAACCATACATCTTCTAAAATAGCAACAGCCCACATACAACGCACACGTCAAAATGAGCACACTACAAACTTAGACTCAGGAAAACCAAGCACGACGTAAGAAGCGAGCACAGTGACGAGGCAATCGGACAGAGGGTCGAATTTAGAAACAAAAAAACGTTTGTTTGTTTTTTTCTTTTTTCATTTTAATTTTTTGTACATCATTAGCACTGGCATTTTTTTGGGAAACTAACGCTTATTGGAAAAACAAGCTGTTGTTTTTGCTTAGGTAGGCCAGCAATGCAGAGCAACATGTTCCGTGTTATTATTGAATTAGAATTTCATCATTTTAGTATTCAGTATGACCGCTGTAAGGTATTGTTTTGATATGATGTGAAGAACCGTCGCCCATAATTGATTTAGTGTGAATATTTTGAATTTATATGCATGGTTTTGGACCTTTAATAGGGTTTTCGCTTAATAGGAAGTCCGTTATAAATATAGTTGAGGTGATCATTTTAATGGCTTTTGAATAAATATACGTAAAACTCTTGTAAAAGTACAAAAGTGTAAGGAAAGCACAGTACTGTGATCATGTTTTAGACCTATGTAGCAACCAATCGGGTCTCATATAAATATTATGGATATTAATGATGAATTAATAACTGTTATTCACCCTTTTTAATATTTCCAGCAGAAACTGGAGGATTGCTTACACCTGCCGGAGCTTTAAATTATGGAGCCCAAAGAAGGGGCCATCAGTCAGGTACCGAAAAGTGCAAACATGATCACCGCAGTTTATTTAGTATATTACTGTTACTTTAATGTATTTAAATGATGGTTGTTAGCTTCAGGATAATTACAAGCATGCAAGGAAGGAACGAAAGGAGAACTTGGGGCCTACACATCACTATGTGATCAAAATGCTGGCCATTAGGTTAGATTTGACACCAGCTGGAGTGGAACAATTCATTCTGGACTACTCGGTGAGGATGCACATTTTGGACAAACTTATTATCAATGCAAACCAAATAGAAAATTGTAGCATTGTCAAAGAGCACCAATAATTACAAATGTGTTGTTGATGATCACTTTGTTAAAACAGGAAAAACGTCTAATCACTTTAATAGTTGTACTATTTCACTGTTGTTGGATGTAGCTGGATCCCCTTGATGATTTTTTTGCTGAAAATGGAAGTTCGACCCTTGCCTTTCTGTATCAAGAGGCCAAACATCCTGGTATAGGTGGGTGTCATCCTTGAAAGATGATCATTCTTTCATTTGCATTTATCTCATTCAAACTCATTTGAATTTAATTTCAGAGTGTGGCCGTGCAATTCCTGGGCCCCAAAAAGTGCTGCGGCTTATTCATGCAAATTTATCAGAGGAGCACCTCACAGGCATATATTGCTACTTCACTCGTATTCGAACGGATATTGCTTTGACTTCAGACAACATACATGAGGTAGGACAGTATAAAAAATATATATCTTCTTACAACATTTGATAATAAAAGCAGCAGTGTAGGTGACAACTGCATATGAATATTAATGACTATATTTGGATGTTAATGTGAACAACGGCAAAAAAAAAAAGCATAATTGACAGTGGAGTGACAGATGATAATATTGAACATGGTTTTGTAAAATGCTACTGCCAGTTCTGGCTTCTTTTCACAGTGTCTTTCAATTGGTTGGCAAATATTTTTTCTGCTTCTCAGGAGACCTTTTTTTCCATGTTTGATGCTCGAGAAGGCTACCCCAAAGCCATCAAGAACAGCTTCAACATTCTGCTGCCGACTTTCCAAGCACTGCTAAAACTTGACAAGGCGAAGCATAGATCCAAGATTAAGCCAAACTTTGATCATATATTTATGAACTGTGTGACAGGCTTAGATGGTAAGGTTCCTATCCAGTGGTATGTTTAAAATAGTCACAAATGGTGTATTTGTTGCCATAGTTGTCTTGTATCCACCCCAGTGATCCAGATGAGCTATCAGAATGTTAAACTGGCAGAAGCCCAGAAGGTTGACTTCAGCAAACTGATAACCTTTGATGACATGACCACAGCAGCGGCTGACGCTGAACTTGTCAAACTTCTGGAGGACATCCTGAAAAAGTGGCATCAGCAAATCGACCAGGTAGTGTAAAAAAGACACAATGCACAGATAAGGTCCCTGTAGAAATCACCATCCACTTTGTCTGTGATGAGTAGGTCCTGCTGGAGACTCAAGCGCTGAAGCAAGGTCTGGTCACGGAAGGGCCGCTGAGCGAGCTCAATTTCTGGAGGCAGACATTTTTAAAGTTCAACTCCATCCTCAGTCACATGAACAGCGCTAAGTGCAGGACAATTACAACCGTGCTCAGAGTTAACCGTTCCAAAGCACTGAAGGTATGGACAGTCTCTTGATGTTTATTTTCTATGGAATAAGTTGGGATGTAAACATACGTTTGATAAAGCACTGCTGGGGCACCAAGAATCACAAACTCTTAGTTGTTAAGAACAGATCCAAGATAGCAAAAAAAAAAAAACAACAATAAAAGAACAATAGAAACACAAAAATATGACAACTGGATAAGATGAATTTCACTAAGAAGTAGTGGATTTAAATGAAATTTTATAGATTTAAATTGCAATGTTTGAATCAGTTCCAGAAGAACCCTGCACTTGACTTTAAATCTTATGACCTGACAAACATTTGACACAATTAAATGGAAATTATTTTTTATTTCATTCAAATGAAAAAGCTAAATCATTTGATGCAAAGATTTGTTCTGTTATTGTTCGCATTTCTTTACTCACATTTGACTTCTTGATCTCATGGGAGATGGAGGTTCGACGCCGTGCTGCTGCTTCTACTCAGCCATTGCTTTTGGTTTTCGTCTTTGTTTTTTAAATACTAAAAGAGCAAGTTTTGTGTATTGTAATTTCATTTGGACTTTATCACCCGTGAACATGACAAAAATCAGGGTGTAGGAATTCTGTTGTGGATATTTTCCCCTGACAAGGCTGCAGGACCTTTCGCTTGTCATGGATTCCCTAACAATTCTAAATAATGTCACAGCATGAAGAAGCCAACTGCACCACATCATGTGCAAATAGCAGAGATGCAATGCTGAGACTCTCAAACTGGACCCCCTCAATGCTTCGGCTGCACCTAGCGATTCTGTCCATAAAAGTAATAAACAGAATGGGTGACAAAGGGCAGCCTTGGCGGAGTCCAAACCCCACTGGAAATGGATTAATCTTACTGCCAGCAATACGGGGCAAACTCCGCGATGATGATGAGGATTTTTATTATTAATGGCATTATTACTTTCTCAGTGCATTTGCGTTATGTTGTTTTGGTTAGATGTGGCCTGTTCTAGAGGCCAGGGTGACAGACAACTACAATGAGGCCAAGGACAATGTCAAATTCCTGGACACTCTGGAAAAAGTATGCCAGCCTCTTTATACCAGTGACCCGGTATGTAGTATCATTTATTTTTATAGTGAGGTAGATTTAAAAAAACTAGATGTAATGTTATTTACTATTGTCTCTATCAGGCCACCATTGTGAAAAGCGTGCAGAACATCATTAACGCCGTTCATATGATCCACATGGTGTCTCGGTACTACCATACCAATCAAAAGATCTCGGCCATCTTCATCAAAGTCCGTAAATCCATTGCGCTCCACACACGTAACATAAGATGCACAGTCTACCAACAGTACAATTGTAATCAAAGATTGATCCGATATGTGCAAACAGGTCACAAATCAGATGATCATAGCTTGCAGGCGGTACATTGCCAACAACGGCACGTCAATATGGGACCAAGATGTTAAAAGTGTTGTGAAGAAAATACAGGTAAATGATACAATCATGCCGTTTATGTTGCGTCAGAAATGCATTGAGCATTTGACTACTTTTTTTGTGTGTGTTTTTTAAATTAATCGTTTACCAGGAGTGCCTTGGTTTGTATCGGGAGTATGAGTCTTGCTTGGAGAAAACACAGGAAAAAACAAAGGAAATGCCGGAACAGAGGCCATTTGGGTTCTCGGAGATGCACGTGTTGAGAAAGTTTGAGGTCTTCTGCAAGCGCCTTGAGCATGTACGAATGATCTTTCATATGCTGACATTTATCCACATAGAAGCCTTTCACTTGAGACCTGAATTATAGTACACTATACTGTATATATTTCAAATAAATTGGAGTGCCAGAAAAACTAAGGTAGATTTATAAGGATTTGACAAGACCCCTTGTGGTCAGATACTATTAAAAAATGAAAACTGATAACATGCTAACAATAGAATGCAAGCTTGCAGCAAACTAGCATTCTTGATACAGAAAGCACAAAGGTGGATCAAACATAGGATATAACATCTAATACTTTTTCAAATTAAACTGAAAGATAATTGCTACCACATATTAAGCTTTGCTAAATTATACCCTCTGCAGATCACCAAAATAATGTCGGTATTCAAGACGTTCGAGTGCCTGGCAAAGTCCAATATCGAGGGCATGGAGGCGCTGGCGGGTCAGTTCCGCAAAGTCTCCACTGAACTGAAGAACAAGCAGGCGGATGTGTTTGCTTCGAGGACGGTGGCGTTTGAAGCCGACTACGAAACGTTCATGTCTCATATAAGCACCCTTGAGGTACGTGGCGAATCTGAGACCACAGTACTCTCTCCAACTCAATGCTATATATATTTTTTTTTAACTCCTGTTTATAGGAGCAGCTAAAGACATTCATGAATTCAAGTTATGCCAAATTCGACTCATCCCAGCAATCTCTCATTGTAATACAGCGGTGAGTGCAAACTTGATGATCCACAATTTTTTTTAAATACTTAAAGCACAACTTGTTCACGTTTTTGTTGTTGCAGTTTTCAGAAACTAAACATTCCCTGCCTCAAGGCAGAAATGCCCATTGCTTTGGGTTCTATTCTCAAGCTCTACGTCTCAGAAGTGGAAGCGGTGTCAAAGGTAGTGCAACTGACGTATTGCTCTATTGATATCATGCTCATATAATGTTGATAAATTTTCTCACAGCTTTTTGAGAAGCAAAACGAGGACCCGCCAATAGGGCGAAACATGCCACCAATTTCTGGGAGGCTTCGATGGGCCCGACACCTCTACAAGAAAATACATGAGCCCATATCATATATACGTGTAAGTTGGAATGACTTACACAAAGAAAAAATACAATGAGCTATCCTATACCAAATATTTCCTCTACTAGGATGACTTCATTTCATTTGATCTCTTTACAGGAGAACTCTGACATTCTGACTACCCCTGAAGGACGTGCTGTTGTCAAATTGTACAATCAGACTACAGCTGCGTTGCAACGCTTTGAGTCAGATCACCACAAAGCGTGGACAGCAGAAGTGTCAAAGCTGGATTTTGGTTTGTTCTCTAGCGATAGGAACCTGATAGGATAGGATAGGAGCCGCTTTTCCACTTGCCATCTAAGCTGGCTGTTGCCTTTTTCACTGTATTGTGTAAACTGTAATGGATTCCAGTGTGCAATGCAAGGATGAAGTGGAGATGCAAACTTTTTGGCTTCAGGCATTGAATCACAGGCAAATGAATGTGGAATATGGAATCATTCAATTCAGAGGGCAGCCATACGGACAAAATATTTGTGTTCAAAGTACGCGAGTGTTAATTAATCAAGGTCAGCCTCACTGTCATCGCAGTGCTAACATTGACTTCTCTTCCATTTGGTAGCATCCTTAAGTGTGCACGCTTGGACAAACAACCGTGCCACATCTGCAAGTTGTTACTGAAATGCATGAAGCATATAAATGCTCGTTTCCAATATGGCATTTTGCTTGGAAAGCTGTGTGAAAGTGTCTTAAGTCAATAGATAAAAAAATAACGCCTTAGCGGTACACAACATGTTGGGTGAAAATCGGAAATTCATATGTACTTTGTGTCTTTGCAGCTTTGAATACGACACTCTTGATTCGCTGCACTGTGACGGGAAAGTACTTGGTCAACTTTGATTCCAAAATAATAGAGGCCATTCAGGAGGCTAGCAGTTTGGTGAAGATGGGCCTGGATGTTCCAAAGCAGGCATTGCACTTCCTCAAAGTAGAGACAGATTTAAAGAACTATCACCATCGTCTCCACGTAAGTCTGCATCCCATCTTTTGCTGTCCTTGCTGTACATTGAAAACAACCTAACACTGTCGGTTTCCGCATGTAGACTGCTTTGTTGGAATACAAGCAAATTGTTGAAAACATACCAGCGGACTTCACCAACCTGATGATATCAAAGACCACACAAGTAAGCTAATTTGTGAATGCAAGCCAGTACATTCAGAATTTTGTGAGAAGAAGAAAAAAATACTACACTTGGAGTGTTACTAATCAGTATATTCGTGTCCAATTACAAGATGGACTCCCTGCTTCGCTACGGGTCAGTGATGGTCACGTGGTCGTCCATGCTTTTGGACAAGTATTTTGAGAATATTGAGGATGCCTTGTCTGAACTCAAGAGAATATTAAGTAAGGTATGTGCCTCAAATTAGAATGTCTGAGTGGTTTCAAGTAGGAGTGCAGCTGTAGTAAAAAATAATGCTCAGTGAAAAATAATGGCAAGCACAGACAACCAAACAACATTTCTCTTAATTATGAATAAATCGATTTGAATAAGTTTTTTACTATCAACTATCTTTTTTACTTATATTTAAACTCTGCTTTGCAGCACACTGTTTCACTCCTCTTTCGCCAACTCCTGTATGGGATGAATTTGCTGGCTGAAAAAGAATGTTGAGTAAATATGGTTTCTTTCAATGTGATCAGTAGGAACGGCAACAAAGTCAGACAGTCAGCATCAACGTGTGCCTTCATTTATGACATCTATCACTATATCATTATTATTTTTTCTTTTCATTATTATAATAATAATAATAATAATAATAATAATAATAATAATAATAATAATTATTATTATTATTATTATTATTATTATTATTATTATTATTACAACTAGGGCAAGTCGGTGAACAAGTCGTTAGTACATCCTCCTCACAGTTCAGGGACCCGAGTTCAAATCCACATCTTTCCGGCCTTCCTGTGTGGAGTTTGCATGTTCTCCCCAAGGCCGCCTGGGTTCTCTCCGGGCACTCCTGCTTCCTCCCACACTCCAAAAATATGCATTGCAGGTGTATTGGACATACTAAATTATCCTTAGCTGTGATTGAGAGTGTGAATGGGTGTTCGTCTCTGTTTGCCCTGCAATTGGCTGGCAACCAATTCAGGGTGTCCCTTGCGTGGATAAGGAGCTATAGAAAATGGATGGATGGATTATTACCACGATTATTTTGCACCCTGAATTGGCAATAGAATGTAATTTTAGAAGAAAATTGTAAGTATTGTATCTTGAGCCACAATTGCAGTAGAAAGACTAGTCAAGTTATCACATCAAGTCAAATCCTGTCAAGAAGATTAAGGTTTTAGGTTTTGTGACCTCAAATCATGTTTCCATTTATTCCAGGTACAGGACATATCTAAGGTTCACATTGACGAATACCTTCAAGACATTTCAGAAAGTGTTCTTTTTGAGCTGCCTGAAGATCACGCCTCTACAATTGAGCATCTTATTCATCTCATCGAGGTAAAAGGCAAAAACCGCTGGGTTATCAATTCATCAGCATCAATTCATTTCTTTTTTAGACTATGTGCCAAAAGTGGGTCACATCACTAGACCTTAAGTGCTATCATGTGAAGGACTCCGTGAACGAGTTGGGCAAAGTGTTCTATTCTATTTACAAGTATAAGCAAACCAAGAGCGCCACGGACGGACTCAGTTCTGGTACTTGCACATCTGTTTCTCCGCTCCAATCGATTGTACTGTACAATAAAGCGATTTTGATGACATTGAGTATACACACTCCTTGACCACATTCGTCAGCTTCTAACACGGCCTCCAATTGTGTGTGTGTTTGTGTTTTTTTTTTTTTTTTTACATTTTAATTTCATGTTATAGTACAGAAAGACACACAGAGGTCCTCCGAAGCATCAGAGAGCCAAGAGAAGTACAAAGCGACACGCTTCGAAAAGGTTTGTGTATTCACAAGTGACATGACAAGACTACACTTTTGAGTCAAGGGGGACATATTAGAAAATATCTCTTTGAAGGACCTTTAAGACATTCAACCGCACCCTAAAATTAAAGTTGGGAAAACTGCTCCACTTGATGGCACACATTTAGTGGAAGTTCAATCAATTTCCATTGCACTGGCCAAGAGCACCATCTAGAGGTGTAAAAAAAAAACAAGTGGTTCATAAGACTTTATTTTCCCATCACTACCTAAAATAACTTTCAGATTTTTATTATATATATTATTTTATTTATTATATTTTATTTAGTAATACTAAAAATATTTATTATACTCACATCACCTTTATTGAGTAACTCAATTTTAGCATTAGCAACATTCCTATAACTATGCAAAATGAACCGTCATGCTATTGCAAATAAAAAGCACATATAGCATATAAAATATTCATACAACATAGATTTTGAGGAGCCATTGATTGGTTGGAAGATTACGATTTTGCAGTGGATCGTCGACTTTGCGTACAATGCCCAAATCGTTTGATCACAGTCAAATTGATAGACTCGGTATACAGGCTAGTTTATGGTAAAAGAGTGTTTTGCCATTGGGGCTTACAAACCTCCATTAGAGCAGCAGATTTCCCAGCATACTTTGTTGCAGTTCTAATTATTATTTTTGACTGTTTATTGATATGCGTCCTTATCGACTGGCAAAGCTCAATATATTACAGGGGTGTTGTTTTTAGTCATGTATTAAATTATTGCTGCTTTTCATGTTATTGTGATCTGCTCACACACCAAGTGAAGAAGTTACTCCTATCACTCCACAGACAATGTGGAGATGTTATGAAAAAGGCAGCCAGCCAAGTGCTACCAAAGACACTTCCTTTGCTGATTTTAACACAAACGTTTACGCAGTTGTGGAATTAGGTTTGGGCTGTTTTAGCTTTTTTTTTTTTAGGGTATTGTTCAGTGCAATGTCCACGGAACCATGCCCACACAAGCTGTTGCACCTTCTAATTAACCAATAAATTAATATTTGGTGCCAATAAAAATTTCAGGACTTCACAAAGCAGTATGACGCCTTTGGTGCGAGGATTTTGGATGCACTGGTAGAAATGACAAAGTTATCTCTGAAGACCTTGGAGAGGCGAGTCTGTGGTCCTGAGTAAGTTCTCTCTCTTTCTGTTGAAGACACAACATGGATTTTTGATGTTAATAATAATGTTGAGAATTACAGTGCTTTCCAGAAGAGGATTGACTTTGGCTGGATCCCCATGATAAAAACTCAAGTGTATTTAAATGCACCCAATGTGGTAAGTAACGCACAGGAAACTTAAGGAATCCATCTTTAGCAGGAGTTACTCTGTGATGCCCATTTTGGGACAATTTTGGTTTTGAATTTTCTTGGACTATCGGTGACGCGCTCAATTTTTTTTTTTCTATGTAAGAAATATTTTGGTTTTCAATGATAAATGGTTTTGAAAAGTTAGCTTGCAACACTGATCCTCACCCAGGCTTGAACTTAAAGCCCTCATTTGAAATGCTAACACTAGCTTCAAATGCTATATTTAAAACTTGAAGTGCTCATTTGAAACCCTAACTAGATTTAAATGCAATTGTTTTAATCCTGAGCATTGCTTACAACCCCAATCATTAAACTTTTTTTGAAACCCTGATCTATATTTGAATCTCTAGATACGCACATTTAATAATAATAATTAATTAAATCATAAACCTGCATTGTCGTCCTAATTTTAAATCTTATTTAATCAATGAATCTTAGTTATGAAATCATGAATATATCTTGGATGTCACTATTAGTCTTGTTTGCAAACTAATCACCATTGACAGGAAATATGACATAATTTGTGGTTCTCCACAGGTGATGGTCCCCCCTGTCGAACAGATTCATCTCGCCATACATGACATGATTGAATGTGTCTTGGACGTCAGCAAGGGCATTCAATCCTGGGAGCTTGAGTACAAATATGATAGCGCTTCTCTTGGAGGTGAGTCTCCACAGACGAAAACAATACTGCTTTCAGTTGGAGTGATGCCCCAATCCTTTTCGCAGCACGTGAGAAATTGAACTTCTTCAATCGTGTCATCAAGCATGAGGATGTCAAAGCGATCATTTTCTCTATGAAGTCGGCCCTGAAGTTGCATAGGGACAATGCAGCCACCGTTCTGGATCGATTTAAAAAGAGGTTCAAGGAGCTGTGGACCGAGGACAAGGAGCGCGTCATCAAGGTACTGAAATGTACATCAGCAGGGGGATCGACTCGATGAAAAAAATTAAGGGTCACGGGTCACCCATTTCACCGGATATGTCCGAACCATCTCAGTCGGGCCGATCTTCATCTCTAAAACCTCTAACATGTACTTTGCCTTTAATGTCCTGACCCAATCTATGCTGGTCATTCCCAGAGTCCTTCGAGTCGTTCGTTACAGGGTCCAAATTTTGGCATGTCGCTCTAGGGAGTCTTCTAATGAGTCTGAATGACACCTGTTCTTTCTTTTCAAGGCCTTCATTGACAGCAAACCGTCCTTAATAGAGATCAAAAATACATTGCAGCACTATGACACGTTTGAGAGTGAAGCTGAAGAAATCCAGAACATCATCCTTGTTGGAATGATTGAGCTGTCAACAGGTAAGACAACATGTTTTCTTTTATGTCCATTTGAAGAGGAAGTCAAGTCAAAACAAATGGCTTTACATTACAGCTATGGGTGGGATCTCTCAATAGTGAAGAGAACAGCTTTTTTAATGTTCATTTAAATGGGATGTCATTGGCCAGATAGCAAGTTGAGTGTTGACAATCGCAATGGCGCAAATGCTATTTGCTAACTGTGCACATCTACCAAAACACAAAATGATAGAAACTTCAATCCATGCTCACAGTTAAACAGATTTGCCCAGGCATAAAAATAAGCCCCTAATGTTTGTTAATGCCTTTAATGCCAACCATTTACAAATAGTAAGAACCTGAGAGGCAATTTCAAGCATGAATCACACGTTGGGCTCGAATTTGGTAGACAGGCGCAACTAAACCAACTGGATATAATAGACCAACTAAAAGTAGGTCTATTATGTGACGCAAGTAGTATAACGAAAATTGGATTGATTTGATGGTGACATTTAGGCAGACAGATTCAGCTCCGTGGAGGTGTGTGGGGCATTTCATTAATTAATAGGAACAGTACGCATTTGCCATTACCTCTGAATCATTATAATAATCAATTAATTGAATGAAATATAATCATTGTCATCTGAAAAATATTTTTGTCAATTTCTTTTTGTTTCCAAGGGGAAAGATTAGGATTTTGAGATATCAATGTGGTCAGAAAAAGATTGAACTAGTAAGTCAAGGCACCCTTTTAGTAACTTTACATTGATTTAAGATGTGCTTTTTCTGATCAGGACATTTAAAGGAATCCTTAAAGACCGAGGCTAGGGCTTGGAAGAAGCTCCTGTGCAGCTATCTGCGTATAGAGTGCCGGAAGAACATCATCGACATTAGCCTTCAGACGCACAAGAGCTTCACGCAGCTGTCACATCCCATCACAAATCTGGATGATGTTCGCTGCGCCATGAAGACACTGGCCAGCCTGCGGGATTCTGAAATCAATACGGACATATTGCTGATTTCTACTCAAGTATATTTTGCATACTATTTGCATTTCTCTTTTACACTAGATCTGGAAAGTCATGGTTTCCTAATCACAGGATGCGTATGAAGTGCTGATCCTTTATGAAGCTGAAATGCCTGACAAGGAACCGGGAGAGGTGTTCGGACTTGGCCGTTTCTTCACCAGGCTTCTGTCGAAGGCTGTAAGTAGGGTTATGAAGATGCAAGAACTTTCCACTTCTGTTACATTTACAGTATATGTGTTTGTGTGTATAATTAAAGCTGCCTTGCCTATGGAGATCCATTAAATAAAATGTTGTTTACCTGTATGACCTTTTTTTCTCCCAGATGTCAGTTCAAGACCAGCTCTTCTGTATGCAGCCCAACCTCAAGAAGGACCTGCTGGAGCGCGTTAGCGTCTTTGAAAGAGATGTCAACAATTACATGGATGATTATGACAATGTAAGCTGCATTAGCCAATCTGTGTTGTGTATTGATCTACTGCTTATGTTCATATTTAAATTTATTTCTTGATGCACTGCAGGAAGGCCCCATGGTTGAAGGAATTGAACCGAAAGAAGCCAGTCGTAGGCTCCAGTGCTTCCAGGTACATGTGCTGGTTAATTATTATTTGTTATTATCTTGTTGAAAAAAGACTAGAGAGAAGATTGAAGCAAGTCTAGTTTGCTCAGTTTGAAAATTGCGGTTTTGCAATTCATTTTTTTCACAGTGGCTCAAACACCACTATCAATATAGTTACAAGTGTATTTGTTATTTTTACTTTTGATTTTTAGTGCTTTTGTTCCAGTCTTGCAATGTATATTTCTTGTAATTGTATCTATTTGTCCTAATCAAGGCCAAATTTTCCGAGCTTTGGCGAAACTTTACCACCTACAACTCTGGTGAACAGCTCCTTGGCCTGCCCGTCTCTGATTATGAGTGTCTTCAAAATAAAAAGTACAATAGCTCAGCCTTTCAAACTCTCAAAAAATAAGTACCGGTATCTCCTTATGTTAAAGTGTGTATTCCCCCTTAGGAAAGAGCTGGACCTGCTTCAGAAGCTCTACGGCCTGTATGACACTGTGATGAAGACCATCAGTGGTCACTCTAAACTTCTTTGGACACAAGTGGATATTGATAAGATCAATAATGAGCTCATGGACTTCCAAAACAGGTTCCACTTGTGTTTCTCATTTTAATACATGCAGAATGTATAAACACATTTATATAGTTTATTTATTCAATGAATGCAACCCAAATAAAATGCCATTATAAAACGTTATTAATTGTACAGCAGGATGTGTTTTATTCAACATTTCACTTTCACATGTGAAGAATACAATTGAAATCAAGTAAAACTCCTCCATTACTACTACAGATATTACAGTAATATGAATGTTTTTCTCTACAATTTGATCATTTCTATAAAAAAAAAAAAATATATATATATATATATATATATATATATATATATATATATATATATATATATATATATATATATATATATATATATATATATATATATATATATATATATATATATATATATATATATATATATATATATATATATATATATATATATATATATATATATATATATATATATATATAAACACCCCTCTGAGTAAAACCGATATATTACCCCAAAGCAAATTCGAGACATAACTGCAGCAAGTATAACGTCTGCTTTCAGATGTCGACGTCTTCCCAAGGCGCTGAAGGAGTGGCAGGCTTTCATGGACCTGAAGCAGACCATCGAAGACTTCAGCGAGCTGTGTCCCCTGCTCGAGATGATGACCAACAAGTCCATGATCCGCAGGCACTGGGACCAGATCTCCAACCTGACTGGTCACAAATTCGAGGTCGAGTCACCCACCTGCACACTGGACAATATCATGGAGGCGCCATTGTTAAAGTTCAAGGATGATATCGAGGTGAGCGTTTGACAATTTCCTTTCCCTTCTGAGGTTTCTGCATTATTCGTAACTCTTTACTCTTTCAGGATATCTGCATATCCGCCGTGAAAGAGAGAGACATCGAAGCCAAGTTGTCGGGTGTGAAATCAGTGTGGCATGACCAAAACCTGACACTGATGAGCTTCAAGGACAGGGGTGAACTCATGCTGCGAGGCGGTGAGACTACAGAGATCCTCACCTCTTTGGAGGACAGTCTTATGGTGCTGGGATCACTGCTCAGCAACCGGTGGGTAGAGTCTCGTCATCAAAGTTTTGACACTTAATTTGTTTTGTGTGTTTTGCACACATTCAAGCCTTTCAGCCTAAAAGGATTTTTTTTTTGTGTGTGATATTTTCTGCCTATATTCAGCTACTGCACGTTCTACAAAGCCGAGATCCAGGACTGGGTTTCCAAGCTGTCCACGTCAACAGATGTAATTGAACAATGGGTCATTGTGCAAAACCTTTGGATTTACTTAGAAGCTGTGTTTGTCGGGGGTGACATCGCCAAAGACCTGCCTCAGGTAAAGTTGCCTGTCAATCTAAATCTAAAAAGGACAGTAACAAGTTGCAATATTTATGAAACCCATCTAAAATACATTATTTAAATACTGTACTAGAGTAGCTGGTTGGCTGGCAATCATTCCACGGTGTCCTCCGCCTCTAGCCCAATGGCAGCTGGAATAGACATAAGCCCACCTGCAACACTAATGTGGAAAGCTGCTATCAAATGGGATCGATCCAAGTATTGATAGAATCAATATCAAATTCTGCATCAGTATTGTATCTAGACATTATTTTCTATGGGTTATGATGGGTTATGCAATCCCTTTTTTTGCAGTTCGATACTCACTCTTGAATAAATATAATTGTTTCATGAAATGAAATGGCATTACAATTAAAATAATTGAATACATGACAACATTTTGGAAAATTATATTGTTTTATTTGTCTGTCAAGGTTTACATACTTTTAGTTTGAGCTCATCAAACTATCAACTAGGTATAGTAGCACATAGTATACTATAATATAGTGTCTAAGAACAGCCTAAAATTCGATAAATAAATAATAAAAGTGTGCAATATTTGGTTTAGTGTGCTCTGTGAGGCCAACGGAAAGTAAACTAAAACAATGATATACAGTAGGTTAAATAGGTTAATCAGCACTACTACAACAAATCATATCAAAACTGTGCAAGACCAGCAGAAAATAAAGTAAAACAATGAAATCGGATAAATAAATATAATAAGTTAATCAGCACTACTACAATGAATCATATCAAAACAAGCTAGGAAAAATTGTCTAGACTAGACCATCTTGAGCAACTGATATTTTTTTTGACTGCAGAAGACAGACAGAGACTAAGAATATGAAGATTACTATGTTAGATAACAACAGCAGTCAAAATATGTGTTCATTGAATATTGTATATCACAGCATTGTTAAGAACCCAAGAAGGAAATATTATTGCATAAAACCTGTTATTTATCTGGATAAATTAAATTGAACACCATAATATTTTCTAAAGTATTTGGTATCAGTTTTAGCGATACTGCTGGTAGCATCTACCTGTTATTGATCTATACCAAAATCTCAGGTAGTGCACAACTCGATTATCAAAGATGAATCATTCAATTCGTATTTATTTTGCACTAAAATGCACACTCCCATTCATCTAGGAAGCTGAGCGCTTTCAGCAAATCGATTCAACATGGATCAACATCATGCAGCGAGCACAGAGCGTACCGAACGTGGTAGAGTGCTGTGTCGGTGATCCAATGTTGGCGGAGGTCCTGCCGGATCTTCAAAAGCAACTGGACTTTTGTCAGAAGTCACTCACAGGGTAAATGATTACTCTTTTTTTTTTTTTTTACCTAGTTAGTCACTGTACAAGAAATATTTGAGTAAATTCCCACTATTGCAACATGAAAATGCTACCATGTGGTGCCAAAGAATTAATTTTACATTAGACATTACTTTTGCCTGATCATAAAAACAAAACAAATAACTGCAGTGAATCACGAGTCAGTTCCCACCCAAAAAGGATCACAACATTTTGCATCAGACTTGAATAACAGTGTCTCATATCAAGCATTTTCACGTTAGTTGACTTGTTTTTTTAACTGAGCGTTTACCCACTTAGTAAACGCACATTTCCACCACCAGTTAAATGACATGATTTTGCATTGGCAACAGTCTTATGATTGCAACATAACAAGCGCAAAACATCGCAGGTACCTCGAGAAAAAGCGTCTTCTGTTCCCACGGTTCTTCTTCGTGTCTGACCCTGCCCTCTTGGAAATCCTTGGCCAGGCGAGCGATTCTCACACAATTCAGGTGAGCACATTTAATTTACCATAAAACCACAAAAATACTTCGCTGGGCATACATCATTAGGTGATTAATTAATAACGGACGATACAGACTGTGAATCCCAAATGGCAGTACAGTAATGTAAAAAATACATAAAATTTCATGAATTTCTGTTCTCAGGCTCATCTTCTTGGAGTGTTTGACAATGTCAATCATGCTGAGTTTGATTCCAATGAGTATGACAGCATTTTGGCTGTCCTATCTCAAGAAGCAGAGAGATTACCAGTGCGTATTTTGTTTATTGATAACCCTTGATTTGACCTCGGTCTTGGGTTGAATTAATCCACAAACAATGCGTTATAGATTCTCATATGCATTTTTTTTACATTTTTCTGCCCTTTCAGCTGGACAAACCCGTTCTTGCTCAAGGTCCTGTGGAGCTTTGGCTCGGGAAGTTATTGATTGAGCAGCAGTCGTCATTGCACACCGTCATCAAAGCTGCTGATGACGTGATCAATGACGAAGAATTTGAGCTCATACCTTTTCTTGACAAGTTTCAAGCGCAGGTCTGTTTTTTTTTTTTTTTTTAATCTTCTACTTTTGGGAAGTGTCATTGAGACATATTTTGTGAGGGAGGTCTATCACCATCTTCTTTGCTTCTGCTGGTCAATGTGCTATATGTGTTCTTGCTAGTTAGTCCAAATTCTTCTTCCTAATTTAGGTGGGCCTGCTGGGAATCCAAATGGTCTGGACAAGGGACTCAGAGGAAGCTCTTGAAAATGCCGAATTTAGCAAAGAGGTGATGATCTTCACAAAGAAGAAATTCCTGAACCTCCTGCGAACACTGATCAAGCAGACCACCTACGACTTGACCAAATTTGACAGGGTCAAATACGAGACTCTGGTTACCATCCACGTGCACCAGAGTGACATCTTTGAAGAGCTGGTAGGCTCACTAACTTACATGACATTTTTTGCCTTTGTGGACCACATTGATGTTGCTTTCTCTTCAGGTGGCAAAATCAGTCAAATCTACCAATGACTTTGAGTGGCTGAAGCAAAGCAGATTTTACTACAATGACAGCATTGATAAGGTCATCGTTTCCATCACCAACGTTGACTTTGTTTATCAAAACGAGTTTCTTGGCTGCACCGACCGTCTGGTCATCACCCCGCTAACTGACAGGCAAGACAACAAATAAGTGTAGCTATTGTGTAGCCATTTTATTTTTATAATTACATTTGTGGCCTGTTATAGGTGTTACATTACTCTGGCTCAGGCTTTGGGCATGAGCATGGGAGGAGCCCCTGCTGGGCCAGCTGGTACAGGAAAGACAGAGACCACAAAAGACATGGGCCGATGCTTGGGGAAGTATGTGGTGGTCTTCAACTGCTCTGACCAAATGGACTTCAGGGGTCTTGGCAGGATCTACAAAGGTATTTGAAGGCTTTGTGCTATGCTAGAGTCAATAATTTACTTTCTTACATATAATAAAAGACTCTGTAAGTTTCTTCTCCTGGAATGTTATGAAAATTAAGGCCTAAAGTTGTTTTATACATTGATCCAGCAACAAAAAAATAATGGTATTTGGTATGTAAAAACACAAGAAGTTAGAAAATTGTGACACCATCTGCATTTTGCAAGGTATGATTTGGTGTAATAGACAAAGGAGAACTTTGTTAAGTTTTAAAAGTTTGATATTTTTCCAAAAAATACCCTCCTTAAGGCATTTAATTTAACAACCCTCCACCACCCAAAAAATAGGGCATATTTTTCATCTCAAGTACAGTAATATTGGCCTTAATGACAGGAAGATGGCGATTTTGTTTTGAAGAAGCTATTTAATTGTTGCTATTGGCAGATTCAACTCATACTGTTACTTTTTTTCCCAGGCCTTGCACAGTCCGGGTCATGGGGCTGCTTTGATGAATTCAACAGGATCGACCTGCCGGTGTTGTCTGTGGCCGCTCAACAGATTTACATTGTTCTGGTGGCTCGCAAGACACACAAACCCACTTTTGTCTTCACGGATGGTGATGTTGTCGACCTTAATCCAGAATTTGGCCTCTTCATCACTATGGTAAGACATAGAAATTGACATGGCAGCGAGAGGGGCAGTGTGCACTGACAGCTTGTTCTCTGCCTAGAACCCCGGTTATGCTGGCCGTCAGGAACTTCCTGAGAACTTGAAAGTCCAGTTCAGGACAGTCTCCATGATGGTGCCTGATCGACAGGTACCCTTAAGATTTTTTTTTCATTGGTAGAGCTTCCCACATGTAGTATTTGTTCTAATGTAACAGACTTATTGTCTCTAATATTTGGCAGATCATCATGAGGGTCAAGCTGGCTAGTTGTGGATTCAATGAGAATGTACTCCTGGCCCAGAAATTCTTTGTGCTTTACAAGCTGTGTGAAGAGCAACTGACAAAACAGGTGAGACACAGCAACAAAGAGAAGACGATCGGCAGGCTCCTCAGCACAGCTCTGACACTGGAAAGTGATGCTACAAAGTAGAGGTTTTTAGTGTTGTTTTCTTGTGTGTTTCAGGTGCACTATGACTTTGGCCTGAGGAATATCCTGTCTGTGTTGAGGACACTGGGGGCCTGCAAGCGTGCGCGGCCTGATGACTCTGAGTCAAGCACAGTCATGAGAGTGCTGCGTGACATGAATCTTTCTAAACTGGTACCATAAACATGTCAGATCAAAACAGGGCTCTCCATAGTTAGGGGGGGTTTCTACTTAGAGGAAGATCTGGGCTTAGTCTTAGTTCTTTATAACTGTTTAGTTTGCAATTGCTCAAATTTACCATAAAGTTATGTTTTGGAAAGAGAACAGGAAATGGGAACAGATGGGGTACTAAAATGGGGGTGAGTGAATTTGTTAACCGTCAACAGTAAATACACAGGGGATTTCTATACTTGCGAAAGGATAGCCAGATGTGGGGTTGGTAGTGGATTTGAGAACGACTATCAAATAACACCTTGCCGAAGAAGCACTACATACACTACAGTGTTTGTAACCAGTCATAAATGTGTGCCACCGATGTGCACCTATGTGTTTAATAGTTTTGATTGTTTTTATTCGAATAACACTGACAAACAATAATTGTGAATTCTGTTTCAGGTGGATGAGGATGAGCCTCTCTTCCTCAGTCTCATCAATGACTTGTTCCCTGGGATCAAGCTAGACAACAGCACTTACAATGAGCTGCAGGCCGCCGTAAAGAATCAAGTTGACCTTGCCGCGTTGGTTAATCACCCGAACTGGAACCTAAAATTGGTTCAGGTATAACAAAACATAATGTTGCTCAAGCATGAGCTGATTTTGACTTTAATACACTGTTATGACCTCTGACAACAGCTCTATGAGTCTTCCCTTGTGCGCCACGGTCTCATGACCCTGGGGCCGAGCGGCGCGGGTAAGACCGCTGTCATCAACATCCTTATGCGAGCGCTGACAGAGTGCGGAACACCTCACAGGGAGATGCGCATGAACCCGAAGGCTATCACCGCACCTCAGATGTTCGGCCGTCTGGATGCTGCCACCAATGACTGGACTGATGGTATCTTCTCGACGCTCTGGAGGAGGACACTCAAGGCCAAGAAAGGTGATGTGAATGTTCAAACACCTATCCTTAAGTATCACAGGCAATTTTTAACTTTTAAATAACTCCACAAGATGTTGTTTGAAAGTTCCCTACCACAAATACAATGAGCAATGAAACTTATATTAGTATTGTCAAATTGTATTGTGTTGTACAATCTAACAGGAACAATAACAATCATGCAAGATAATTTTGTGAGGTACAAATCATTTGCAGTAATAGATAGCAGTAATGAGGAATTTTGCCTACAGGGGAGATCATATGGATTGTGTTGGACGGTCCTGTGGACGCCATTTGGATTGAGAACCTCAATTCCGTGCTGGATGACAACAAAACCCTCACACTGGCAAACGGTGACCGTATCACCATGTCACCAGCTTGCAAGCTGGTATTTGAGGTGCATAACATTGAGAACGCTTCCCCGGCCACGGTGTCCCGAGTCGGTATGGTCTTCATGAGCTCCTCTGCACTGAGCTGGGAACCCATCCTCAAGGTATAGTTGCCATCCGGCAAGGCAGACTGCCCAAATACAGGCAAATATCACCAAACAAGATTCGAATGGAGGTGATGATTTGATTCATTTGAAATCTTCTCATTGTTTTTGTTGTAGGGGTGGACAAACAAACGTGGTAACTCCGAAGAAGCCGAGAACATCATTAATCTGTACGACAGGATATTTTGGGACGTGTATTCATACATGAGGCAGAACCTCAAACCCAAAATGCCATTTTTGGAGTGTAACTACATCATGCAGGTACGGAAATCAAATTAACCGCCACCACGTGCTGATTTTGAATCATTTGTCATCTGGCAGTCTTGCAATATACTGGAAGGCCTAATCCCAACCAAGCAGATGGGAGGCCTGGTCAACGACAAACACTTGGAGCGCCTCTTTGTCTTCGGCCTGATGTGGAGTCTGGGGGCTCTTTTAGAGCTGGACGACCGAGACAAAATGGAGGGCTTTTTCCGAGAGCATAGCAGCAACATTGATCTGCCGCACACAAAGGAGGGAGAGACTATGTTTGAATACATGGTGGGGACAGATGGTACGCTCAGAAAAAATGAACTGTTTTTTTTTAAGTAACACAAAATGGAAAATTCAAGTTTTAAGTGTATGTAGGTGTAAAGAGTCGGTACTCTGAAATGCTTTTCATTTGAAATCCATCCGTTTTTTTCTTTTTTTCCACTTAGACTCAATTACAAGGACGTGAGTTCAAATGGACTGTAAAGTATTTTTTTAAATCTTTATTTGAGGAAACCTTGTCACAGATGTGTTAAACTTTTTGAAATTCTGGGGAGTAAAAATTGTGGGGTTTTTTTTGTTTTTGTTTTTTGCCAATTGCAACTTATTCTTTAAGGCTTGTGTGTAAGAGATGCACAACTGTTTGCATTTCACTTCCAGGTCAGTGGTGTCATTGGAATGAACATGTAGGGGAGTACGAGTATCCCACAGATCACGTACCGGACTACGCTTCGATCCTTGTGCCCAATGTGGATAACACCAGGACTGCTTTTTTGCTGGAAATTATTGCTAAGCAGTTCAAAGTGGGTTGCGGCTTGTTTCAAATAATGTACTTTAATTATGAATACTATATTTATCTTTGTAAAACCACAGGCTGTTTTGCTTATTGGTGAGCAAGGGACAGCCAAGACAGTGATGATCAAAAGCCACGCCAAAAAATTTGACCCAGAGACGGACCTGTTTAAGTCTCTCAACTTCTCTTCCGCCACAGAACCCATCATGTTTCAGGTAGAATGGCACATAAACTCACTGTTGTTTAAAAAAAAGGATAAAATTACTCAAAAATTACATAGTGTCAATTAGGTTGAGATTTTCTTTTTTTTATTATTCATACAACACAATTTATTTGTGAAATAGATGTTTGATTAACAATGTGTGTTGCAACAGCGCACTGTGGAGAGCTATATCGAGAAGAGAATTGGCAGTACATACGGACCGCCAGGCGGGCGCCGGATGTCAGTCTTTGTTGATGACATCAATATGCCTCTTGTCAACGAATGGGGAGATCAGGTGTGAGTCTATGTATATAGAAATGGCACAGCAACTTGAGAAAATTGACAATTTTTCACCCTGCTAAGCTAATTCGATCTGTCCTAAAGACAAAATGTAGTAAGCACACTACATAGAAAATATGCCGCTAGGGAGATATCGAGATCTACATAAATCTTAGTCTGTTTACTGTGGAAAGGCTGAAATTACCAGGATTTGGACAATTTTACATTCGACAAGGTCACAGAATTATTAATACGTTATCTAAAGAATTATTATTTAGTTTGATAATCAGTGCAGTTCTAGTGCATACATTTTCACTATACTGTATACTGTATATATTTTTTAACTTTCTAGCTATTTATAACTCAAACATTCAAAGATTCTCTTCATCTAATCACAAGGTTTAATAAGACGTGTGAAATATTTTCCAGATCACCAATGAGATAGTCCGGCAAATGATGGAAATGGGCGGCATGTACAATCTGGACAAACCAGGCGACTTTATCACGATTGTTGATGTGCAAATGCTGGCGGCCATGATTCACCCCGGCGGCGGGCGAAACGATATCCCGCAGAGACTCAAGAGGCAGTTTACTGTCTTCAACTGTACCCTGCCTTCCAATACCTCCATTGACAAAATCTTTGGTAGATATTCGTCATCAAAACTAAAGTTTTAAATTTAAAACTTCGGTGAATGATCACGTTTGCTGTAACACACAGGTGTGGTCGGCTGTGGCTATTTCCACCAGTGCAGGAAGTTTAAGGAGGATATAACAGCCATGGTGAAGAAGCTTGTGTCGGCTGGGAGGGTTTTATGGCAGTGGACCAAGGTAGTTTTAGGGGAAATTTTTTATATGTTCTTTTATGTTTGTTTATGCATTTTCAATGTTCAGCAATGTATAATGTAACTGTGGACTTAGACAAATATCAAATATTCTTGCTAAGAATTAAAAACTACACGAGAACATTATTCATTATGTTGGTACCGGTAGAGTGGAGACTTTTCTTAAGTGTCGGTTGTTGTAAAAAGTCAATGAACCACTGATATAATATATCTACATTAGGTTAAGATGCTGCCCACACCTTCCAAGTTCCACTACATCTTCAACTTGCGAGACTTGTCCAGGATCTGGCAAGGAATGCTGAAGGTTGAGGCAGAGCAGTGCAATGAATTCCAGACCCTCGTGGCCTTATTCAAGAGTGAATGCACACGTGTCATTGCTGACAGGTAGATAGATAAACCAGGACGTGATCAAAGTCAACACAAACATGGGCAGTACTTGTTGCCCTGCGTGAGTGCTCTGATTTGTACTCAAGATTGGGACACACCATGTCTAGCAGGTTTGGAATGTTTCACGATAACCGCCACCATTGCACAACAGAAAAAAATCAGAATAATGAGAAATAAAATTCAAAAGTTAAAATACAAAAAGTCCCATTCCATGTGACATGGTTTCTCTCGCCAGTTATTAATAACAGCCACCTTGCTAATGGAAATAAACAGCACCTACAAATAATGTATTTACAAAGATTACTTATAACGTTTGAGGCATTTTTAAGTCCAAATTAAGCTTTGCTTTTCAGTCAGATTGAAAACATTTTTGTCACTGCTTGTCTTAAGGTTCATTTGCTCCGAGGACAAAGAATGGTTTGACATTGCCATAACCCGCGTGGTCAAAGAGCACGTTGACCCCGGCCTTGCCGCGACAATCCACGAGGACCCATACTTTGTTGACTTCCTGCGAGATGCGCCCGAACCCACGGGCGAGGAAGATGAAGGCGCCTGTTTCGATGCCCCCAAAATTTACGAGCTGGTACGAAAAAGCTTCCTCTGCTCTTCAGGCTGTTTTGTGTCTTGATTGACTGTTACCAACTTGAAGTCATCTTTTTGTTAGGTGCCCAGTTATGAATTTCTAGAAGAGAAGCTAAGGTTCTATCAGGCGAGGCACAACGACGAAGTGAGGGGCTCTCACATGGACTTGGTGTTCTTTACAGATGCCATGACTCACCTTGTCAAGGTCAGATTAAGTCTGCACGTAACACATTATGAGAAACCCCTGTGCAAATATGTGTATTTGCACGTGGGTCCACTATACGCATACAAATTGGAAAAGTTGTCAGAAATATAAATATTCATGTCTAACATTGCTACCCGAAAAATGTATAGTGGCACAGTATCTATATTTTGTAACTTCCCGCCACATTCTATAGATCTCACGCATCATTCGCACGGATACTGGAAATGCCCTTCTTGTGGGTGTGGGAGGATCCGGGAAGCAGAGTTTGACTCGTCTTGCCTCATACATCGCTGGATATGAAGTGAACCAGATTACATTGACCAAGTATGGAGAACAGAATATATCATCAGTCGCATAGCATAATTGCACAAGTCTGATTTCTATATTTTTGGAAAACAAAGAAAAAAAAAAAACCACAAATGGGTATTTTTATTGGCACTTGCTCCTTTTACTTATTCACACATCTAGTTGAAGTTGTTGTTATAATATACCGTAAATAAAAATATACCTGTGCGTTCCAAAAACTGTTTCTTATCCAAAAACATTAAAATATGACTTAAGCAGTTATGATATATGGTCAACGATATACTCAGTTTATTAGCCTTTAGCTATAGAGCATTTGTAGCCATACACTACTCTAATATTGCATAATAACATGTTTTCCTCTTAAAACATAACATAATTTTTGATCAGCCATGCTATAAACAGTTTGGTAAAAAAATAACCCAATTAATGGTTAAAAAAACCCCACTCAACATTTATTTTAATTTGATACAAATTGTTGTTTTGTTTTGCAGAAATTAATCCCAACAAACTGGTTACTTTGTATGAGACAACATCAAATTGTCATGTTTTGGATAAAACTGCACAAAGTTGGGTCAAATTGACCCAGAAATTGAGTTGGTTCTTTTTCACCCCAAATTTTTGACTCAACTGTTTTTAGAGCGTAACAATGGAATGTTTTGATAAATTATTAAAAATGAAAAAAATGATTACTTGCACAAATAAAGCCCATTTACTTTATGTATACTAGCCTAGTAAGAATTATATATATTTTCCCCTTCAAATTATACAGACCTTGTGCTATCAAAGTGATGAAATGTTTTCATAATCTTTGCAAAATTATTTAAAATATAAGAAAAAATAATCAACCATCACAAATACTTAATGCAATCAATGTATTCATTATGGATTACGTTCTGTCTTTCCCTTTAGGTCTTACAATATATCAAATTTTATGGAAGATCTAAAGAAGTTGTACAAATCAAGTGGGGCCGAAGGCCGCGGCATCACTTTCCTTTTTACTGACAATGAAATAAAACAGGAGGCCTTCCTCGAGTACCTAAACAATGTTCTGTCATCTGGAGAGGTGATTACTCATATTAGAGAAAAAGTACACTTTCTATGATGTCCTGGTTTGAACCTCATTCAGCACCACTCATTCATCTTTGCGTAGGTCTCCAACCTTTTTGCAAAGGATGAAATCCAAGAGATTACCCAAAACCTGGTCCCAGTAATGAAAAAGGAATTTCCTCGCATTCCACCCACTTTTGACAACCTCTACGAGTACTTCATATCGCGGGCGCGGAAGAATCTGCATGTCGTTTTGTGCTTCTCCCCGGTAAGTGGAAAGTATCCAAAAAAAATACTCAAATGATATGATTAGTATACTACACTCTGCATGTTACTGTATGTCTATCCATCCATATATGAATGTAAACTTCAACAAGAACAGTTAACAGCATTGTATCCGTCTATCAATCATACTTACAGGTAGGACCAAAGTTTCGCTCGAGGTCCCTGAAGTTCCCGGGCTTGATATCTGGCTGCACGATGGACTGGTTCGCCCCGTGGCCCGAGGAGGCTCTGGTAGCGGTGGCTGATCACTTCCTCTCAGGGTTCCCCATAATTTGCTCCCCAGAGGTGAAAGCCTCCATGGTGACCACCATGGGTGTGTACCATCGCAAAGTGGCTGAGACGTGCGACACCTACTTTGAACGGTAACAACCATTTTGACGCAATTGAACAAGACGTTATTCTCATTTTGATGGGGTAGGGAGCTGGGTTAAATTCATTTTAGTGGCCGTCTTCGGTGGAGCACATGGTCCACGTGACAATGATTACTTTACTAGATTCAGTCTGGAATGCTTAACTTTACCATTTCTGGAATGCATATCTTCACCATTTTCTGCCATTATTGACACATTTTTCTTGACACTCTGCTAACCACATGCGCCACCTTGCCAAGTAAACTTTTTTTTAGGTATGAGGCGAATATGAAATTATAAAAGGCTATTTTATCATGTATAATTACAGTACCCTTGTGCACCGAAAGGAAAGCCTTGCACAAGTTTGCATGCACGCAGCATCGAGGTGTTATGGGTGTATCCCTGTGTTGTTTTGCATTTTACAGATTCAGGAGGAGAACTCATGTCACCCCCAAATCGTACCTCTCATTCATCAACGGGTACAAGACGCTCTACCGTCAAAACCACGAGCATATTAACACGCTCGCCGAGCGCATGAATGTCGGTAAGGACAACGCATTTCGGCCCCTGAAACCAAACGTACCGAGGACCAAAAGTGACGTTTAGGTTGAAATAAAGCTACAAAGCTACAGTATTTTCAGTTCCAGGAATATTTTAGTCCTTGGGTTGGGTTCCTTGGAAAAATGAAAATAATGATAATAACAGTCCCAAGGCTGACTTACCAATCTTATCGTACGTCTTACTCTCAGGCTTGAACAAACTGATGGAGGCCGCCGTGTCTGTGGCTAAACTCTCCAAAGAGCTGGAAGTCAGTGAGAAAGAGTTGGTGGTAGCCTCCGCCAAAGCTGACAAGGTAAAAAATACAAAAAAAAAACAGCACTGAGAGGGAAGCACTGGTTCTTCTATTCCACAACAATGATACGAGGTGTACGCTTTAGGTGTTAGCCGAGGTGATGATCCGAACTGAAGCTGCCACTATAATCAAGAACGAGGTCCAGATCGTGAGCGATAAAGCTCAGATGATCGTGGATGAAATCACACATGAGAGAGCCATTGCCGAGGAGAAACTGGAAGCAGCAAAACCGGCCTTACAGGATGCTGAAAATGCACTGAATGTGAGTTTCTGTTATCCTTTAGTACAGCTGGGTAATAATGCATTTTTTTTTGTTTACTTGCACATTGAAGTGACTTACGTTTTTCAGCTTTATTTTTCGTGTCACTTGTGTTGTTGTATTATTTGTTTTATGTTTTTAATTATTAACATTGAATTATATGCATTAGAGTCCCTAAAAAATGAAAATAAAAAATGGCTAACTTTGGCATCATATCCCCCTTTCTTGGATAATTGAAAACATTGCCAAGGATATAAAAGGGGTTTGGAAATGGTGACAAATGAAGCTCTTCTTTGTGCTGAAACTAGGCCCAGTTCACCTACGGAGAAATTCAGCCAGCTCATCATTTGTGCCAGGCAAAAGCACTTCATTTGCTGAATTTGAAATGAACTCGTAGGCCTAAATAGCACCCCCTAGCGGCTCACTGGGAGTTTTCATGTCGTTCCAGACGGCCTACTTCGAGCCAATGTGCATGATGCATTTGGGAACAAATGATCCGAAATTAAATGATCAAATTATCCTAAATTAAATGATCAAATAATCCTAAACTATTTCAATAACGTCATTTGCATCTCCTTTCACTTGAAGGAGGGAACAACCTGAGTATATTTCTTTTTGGGGGTTGGTTTTTTTGTTTTCTTTCTGAAGACCCATAGCAGGCAGAACAACTTTCAAGATTCATTTTAGTTGCATTGCTTATTGCTTATCGTTAAACAAAATAAAAAACCTTTTGCAGACCATCAAGCCTGCTGATATTGCCACTGTAAGGAAACTGGCCAAGCCACCACATCTGATCATGAGGATCATGGACTGCTGCCTACTGTTGTTCCAAAGAAAGTTGGAGACCGTCACTATGGATCCCAACTTGCCCTGTCTCAAACCGTCATGGCCGGATGCTCTTAGGGTGTGTCTGATTCCAGTCATTGTTTTGTTTTTGCTTTTTCCGTCATATCCAATGTACACGTGTCTCACCTTTGTCTTGGTGTTCAGTTAATGGGCAGCACAGGCTTCCTGGCATCACTGCAGCAGTTTGTCAAAGACAAAATCAATGAGGAGACGGTGGAGCTGTTGCAGCCCTACTTTGAAATGGAGGATTACACCATGGAAAACGCTAAGAAGGTGTGCGGCAGCGTGGCCGGTCTGCTGGCATGGACCAGGGCCATGGCCGTCTTCTATGACATCAACAAAGAAGTGCTGCCGCTCAAGGTAAGCTGCATCAGTCCAAAATAACGTTTGCTCAAAGAGGACTCGCCTTGCCAATTGTGCCTAAAATTTGGCTCTGAGGCAAACTTGAACTTGGCAAACATGAATGAGGCCACACACAAACTGTCGACAAGTCCATGCATTGAAGGTAATGCGATCGCTCATCCGGCCACTTTTGATCATTTTTGATTAGGCTAATCTGGCAGTTCAGGAAGTGCGCTACAAAAAAGCCAGTGCTGAGCAAATGCAGGCTCAGGCCACTCTGGCCGAAAAGGAAGCCGAGCTGGCCCTGGTGCAGGCGAAGAGCGACGCCGCCAGTAAAGAAAAGCAGGTGGGCTACGTGATTGACTTTGAGCTAGCCAAAGTGCATGCTTCTAAATTGGAGCGATTTCATTCAGGAATTGCTGGATCGTTCCGAGATGTGTAAGAACAAAATGCAGGCCGCCTCAGATCTGATTGGTGGCTTGAGTAATGAGAAGGTCCGCTGGACTCAACAAAGCAAAGAATTTAAATCACAGATTAAGAGGTAGGTGAAAATGCCATGTTTTTATATATATATATATATATATATATATATATATATATATATATATATATATATATATATATATATATATATATATATATATATATATATATGTGTGTGTGTGTGTGTGTGTGTGTGTGTGTGTATTCTGCAAAATTCTGCAAATGTTTGTTTACATTTTCATGTTACATATCTGAAAAACAAAGATCAGTGCTTTCTCCATATTGTGTTTTTCACTTTTATTCCCAGTTCAATGAAAGAATTTATTTGCGTTTGTATTTTTTTTTAGTTCTCTTTAAATCTTTAAATTTCTTAATTTGTTTATTCTTGCCCAAAACATTTTTTTACCTTTGTTTCTCCTCCAATGTTTGTTCATTTTTCTTAGGATTTCCTTCCGAATTTTGCATGACTTTTATTTGAAACACAAATAAATACAAAGTTTTGTTTTGGATTTTCTGGTTCTTTCTCCCCCAGTTTTTGTGAGAATTTTTTGGTAAGTTTGATAAGTTTTTATTGTTTACTTTTCAATTGTTCTAATTGTGTATGTTGCTTCCAAAACACAGAAAATATTTTTTTCATTTCTTTTTTAGTCTTCATTTGAAACAATATTAGAAACAGCATTAGAAACAACATTATCTAATTTTTTTGTTGCTTTCATTTGTCACGTATTGTTGTGATTTACCTGAAATACTACTAACAAAGGAAAACCACCCCTGTAATTTTAGCAGGCCTCATAAGAATGACTTTTCCGCTTAACTTGTTTCCTTATGTTAGACTGGTTGGCGACGTCTTGCAGCTCACCGGTTTTCTGTCATACTGCGGCCCCTTCAACCAGACTTTCCGCGACATGTTGCTGGAAATGTGGAAGGGCGAACTCATAACCAACAAAATCCCATTCACAGAAAACCTCAACCTGATCTCCACACTGGTTGACGCTCCCACAGTAAGGACAAGAAAAATGAGCCAATAGTTGAACTCATGGAGTGGTGGGAGGAGGAAAATGTGCGTGTGTCTGTTCTAGATCAGCGAGTGGAATCTTCAGGGGCTGCCTGGAGATGATCTTTCGGTACAGAATGGGATCATCGTCACCAAAGCGTCAAGATATCCTCTCCTGGTCGATCCCCAGACTCAGGGAAAGACTTGGATCACCGCAAAAGAAAAGGCCAATTCCCTGCAGGTATGGTGTCGTTCACTCATCAAAGTTGAAATTAAACTCCAAAATCTCACAGGTCTCGTCTCATCTACAGATTACGTCCCTCAACCACAAGTACTTTCGAACACATTTGGAGGACTCCGTATCTTTGGGCAGGCCGCTACTTATTGAAGATGTGGGCGAGGAGCTGGACCCTGCCCTCGACAACATCCTGGAGAAAAACTTCTTTAAATCTGGCTCAAACTTCAAGGTAATTCTTTGAAATGTCAGCTAGATGACCGTTTTGCCAGGTTATTTTTCTCTGACACACAATCAGGTATTTTTTTACATATACATATACATATATATATATATATATATATATATATATATATATTTTTTTTTTTTTTTTTTTTTTTTCTAATGGTATCTGTAAATCAATGAAGTGTTTTTTCCGTGTAGCAATGTGCAGCCATTCTAAATTAATATTGTGGATTTTTCTCTGTGGAGGTGAAAGTGGGAGACAAGGATGTGGATGTGTCCGCTAGCTTCCGGCTCTACATTACCACTAAACTGCCAAACCCGTCATATACTCCTGAGGTGAGCGCCAAAACGTCCATCATTGACTTCACTGTCAACATGAAAGGCTTGGAGGACCAGCTGCTGGGACGTGTCATCCTTGCTGAGAAGAAGGTTCGTCCAAATTTCAACATCAGTTTTTGTTACATTTCTGCGTCTTTTTTCATATGTTATGGGTGTTTCATTTTCAATCAAAACACAAAGAAAGTGTTTTTGTTGCTTTTATTTATTTGCAATCCATATTTAGTTTTATCCAAAACACAAGAAAGGTGTAATTGTGATGCATTAAAAAAAAAACAAAAAACAGCCTTATGTTACTGAAAATTAAAATTGGGGTAAAGGTTATTGGTATATTCTGATCCTACACAAAATTCCCTCTAAAATAATACATTGGAAATAAATGATATATTGTTGTATCATTATTCAAATGTCCATTGTAATCAGCTCCTTAGGATAAGATATTGAGCCAAAACTTTCAGTAAGTGTTAAATGACCACTGGAGAGTAAATTCCAATAGCAGACTTTTTAATTTAAAAAAACAACAAAAAAAAACTTGTCATCACTTGTTATTATTTTCTGTCTCTATCTCCAAACAAGTATGCTCAATGTCCACTAGTGGCTGCCTTTAATTATTGCGATGTTTTTTCAGGAATTAGAAAACGAGAGACTAAAGCTCATTGAGGATGTGACCTCCAACAAAAGGAAAATGCAGGAGCTGGAGGACAACCTTCTGTACAAATTGAGCACCACAAAAGGTCCCAAATCTCTCCCGTGGATATCTGCTGATTTTAAGGTTTGCCACATGAGGTTTTTCCTTCCGTTTGGGCCACAGGTTCCTTGGTGGATGACGACTCCATGATTGGCATTTTGAGCACCACCAAGCAAACGGCCGCCGAGGTCGGCGTCAAGCTCAGCGTCGCGGCCGAAGCGGAAGAGAAAATCAAGGCGGCTCAGTCCGAATATCGTCCGGTGGCGAGCCGAGGAAGCATCCTTTACTTCCTCATCACTGAGATGAGCATGGTCAACGTCATGTATCAGACATCCCTCGGCCAGTTCCTCAAACTCTTTGATATTTCGCTTGCCAGGTAAATGTGTTCATATCAAAAGTTCCGGGTGGTAGAAGACTGGTGGGAGGATGTTTTTCATCGTAAATATGAATTTTGCAGATCGGAGAAGTCTGCCAAAACGTCCAAACGAATCGCCAACATCATTGACTATTTGACATATGAAGTCTTCAGGTACACAGTCCGCGGGCTGTACGAAAACCACAAGTTCATCTTCACGATGCTCATGGCCCTTAAGATCGACCTGCAGAACGGCAAGATACAACACAGCCAATTTCAAATACTTATCAAAGGTATTGTATTCAAAAAGTACATCATTGTTTTTATTAAGATGTTTCTCTCCACTCTGAAACATCCAGATTGATACAAATTGTATCTTTTTAATTATTATACTGTATTTATTAAAATCACTTATTTATACAGTACAAATATATAGGTTCATCATTGTAGAAACAAATTCATTGAACGAGTTATGATCTAATAATCCTCCTGAATTATTTCAGTAGACATATATATATATATATATATATATATATATATATATATATATGTCTACAGATATATATACGATCAGAATACGATCTACTGAGATAATGCATTTGTTATTGTTGCTTTGTTATTTTATGCAGGTTTTATATGATCCAAAACTCAAGGAGCTGATTTTAATTTTGATTTTCAGTTGCTCTCCTGCCTGATTTTTTTTTTTTCCCAGAGGCAGTTATTTTGCTGTCTTTTTGGTTGCTTATGACCAAATTTTGTGAGTGTTTGTAATTTCACAGCAACAAAATGAGATGATATTTTGGTTATCTACAAATGTTGCTGTTGACATGACAAGTAGTCATTCCAAATGCATTTAATTAAGTGCTTTTCCTGCAGGTGGCGCTGCACTTGACCTGAAAGCGTGCCCTCCGAAGCCCTTCAGCTGGGTCCTTGACATTGTGTGGCTGAACCTAGTAGAACTCAGTAAACTGCCTCAGTTTGCAAACATCCTTAATCAGGTGAGTTTTTCTGGATTTCACAGCTTCCGATTCCATCCGTGTTGGCACGCTGCCGCTCATTATTTGTTGCAGGTGGCAAAAAGTGGAAAACATTGGAAAGTGTGGGCCAATGGTGATGCCCCTGAGGAAGCTGTCATCCCAGAAAATTACAACAACTTGGACGTCTTCAATAAACTCATGCTTATCAGGTACCCCATTCTTTTTCAGCTGATGGATTTAGTGACTGAGAAGGGGTAGTTGCACAAGTTCTAATTTTTGATAGTAATACAAGGAGATTACTTGTTCCAAAAACTTTCTGTAATATAGTCTTGGTTCCCTTGGCAGGTCCTGGTGTCCAGATCGTACCTTGGCTCAGGCCAGGAAGTACGTAGGTGAATCCATGGGCGCAAGGTTCGCCGAGCCCGTCCTGCTGAATTTGCTGGGCACGTGGGAGGAGAGCGACATCCGCACGCCGCTCATCTGCTTCCTCTCCATGGGTTCAGATCCCACCAACCAAATTGAAGCCCTTGCTAAAAAGCTCAATGTTGGTGAGTCTGCTGAGTCGTGAAATGTTATTTCTTTTTTCAATTCTTTTTAAAAGCCATGCCCATGTGTCCTCTTGTGTCTCCAAGGATGTAGGTCGATCTCCATGGGGCAAGGACAAGAGGTGCATGCTAGGAAGCTTGTCAAGGATTCGATGGAGGAGGTTTGCATTAGCTGTTGTATGCATTTGTCTGGTTTTATTCTTCCATCTGTCTTTTTTTTCCACTACTATGTGAAATTCCACTCTAAATGAACATAGTGGTTCCACTTTTTTTTCAGGAAGCTCAATAAGTAATATTTTCATTGGCTGTTTTCGCCCGACATTGTTGCCCACAGGGAGGCTGGGTGCTTCTGCAGAACTGTCACTTGGGTCTGGAGTTCATGGATGAGTTGTTGGAGACCGTCACATTTACCGAGACTGTCCACAAAACCTTCAGGGTGTGGGTCACAACTGAACCCCACGACCTCTTCTCCATCACGCTCTTACAGGTTGCCATTTTATTTGAATTGATTGCCTTCAAAGCAATCTGCATATTTATTTATTGGCCAACCATATCAAATTAAGGTTGTTTCTCTAAATCACAGGTGTCGAACTCCAGTCCTCGAGGGCCGGTATCCTACATGTTTCCAAATCTTTTCCCTCAAAAACACCTGATTCAAATGATTGGGATCATTTTAAAGCTCTTGCAGAGCCTGCTAATGAGCTAATCATTTGAATCAGGTGTGTTGGGGAAAGAAAACTGGAAAACATGCAGGATGCCGGCCCTCGAGGACTGGAGTTCGACACCTATGCTCTAAATCATGTTTTATTTGTAATTTTTTCATTGGCGGAACAAAAATACACGTGTTGTTAAGTTAAGATGTGTGGTTAGGTTATTAAGTGCTTCCTCTGTTTTTATCCTAAACTCAAAAACTTTTTTTTTTTATTTTCCACATTTTGCAAATCGAAAAAAAAAAAACACAATGAAATTGTACTTTTGTTGTCATTTTCTCACAAAAAAATTAACTCAAAGAAACAATTATTGTGCCTTTTAATTGAATGTTTTTCAAATTTCAGAAACCGCAAAACAATATTGTTTTTTGCCGGAAAAGTACTACTATGTAAATTTAGTTCTGTCTCTCTCTTGCTCTCTTTCATTGTACTGTGCATATATACATATATGTATAATATTGCTATATAATACAATATAATAGAATACAATACAAGTCTATTTATAGGCTCCAAAGGTGACACTTGATATTGCATATGCATGTATGATATTTTATTGCTCTAAAATAAAAACTATTGCCACAAGACTACTCTCACTTGAGAATCCGTGTCCTCGCAGTCCTCCATCAAGTTCACCAACGACCCGCCGCAGGGACTCCGCGCCAGCTTGAAGCGAACCTTTGTGAGCATCTCGCAAAACCAACTGGAAGTCAGCAACCTGCCGACATGGAAGCCGCTGCTGTACGGCGTAGCCTTTCTCCACTCCGCCGTTCAGGTAACACGCTCATTTACAGGAATTTTGTGCGAACATTTTAAATCGGCCCATCATTTAACTTATTTGTCAACTTCATGGGCTCAGGAACGGCGTAAATTCGGACCTCTGGGATGGAACATTCCATACGAATTCAACTCTGCGGACTTTACAGCCAGCGTGGAGTTTGTGGAGAGACACCTGGATGACTGCGGTCCCAGAAAGGTGAGCATAGACAAGCACACATGCGCCACACTTGTGTTACCTTTTTTTTTTTTTTTTTTTTGCTAACCGTCCAAACTCAATCAGGATGTCTCCTGGGTGACTCTGCGCTACATGCTAGCTGAAGTGCAGTACGGAGGCAGGGTCACAGACGACTATGACAAACGCCTGCTCAAATGCTTTGCTCGGGTAAGGACCCCTTTTACTGTTTACGTTATCTGTACATCCTGTGATTATAGTTGGTAAAATGAAACTCAGCAGATTTTCTGTGCTGTCTAAACGACAACACAACCTCATGTACAACTGTAAAAATATCATACATTATAACCCCCCTCCGCCACCACCACCGCAACACATACACACATATTTCAGTCAGAATTCAGGTATTCCCTGATTTTTTTTTGTATTTATATTTTTTTATTCTTAATTTGTTTGCATTATTTTATTTATAATTTTTTAATTATTTTTTTGAGGTTTTTCTCAGTGGAGTTTCACCATTTCCTTTTTTTGCTATTTATTCTCCCAATTCTTTTGTGAGAATGCAGGTATTCCCTGATAAGTACCTGACTATAATTATTTTTTGTATTTGTAGCTATTCATTAGAATGTTAACATTGTTTTACTTTTTACTCATAATTTGCATTATTTTATTTTTTTAATTATAATTTTTTAATTAATTTTTACTCAGTGGCGTTTCACCATTTCCTTGTTTTTGCTATTTATTCTTCCAATGTGTCCTATTTCAGGTATGGTTCAGTAAGAAAATGTTAGACCCCTCCTTCTGCTTTTACACGGACTACCAAATCCCGATATGTAAGACCATCGAGGAGTATGTGGAATACATTCAGGGCTTGCCTGCTGTGGACTCCACGCAAGCACTGGGGCTGCATCCCAATGCTGATATAGTGTAAGCTAGTTTTTTTTGTCAAACCAAGAAAATACTAGACAGTATATGTTTAAATAAACTACTAAAAACAAAACAACAATTTAAACTTAATTCCACTTAAATTACACTTAGATAAATCTAATTAACTATATAAAATTCAAAAGAAATGAAATGTACAGTTGCAGTTAATAGCATATGAGAATTTAAATGAATGACATTTCATATACAGTATTTTTCGCACCATATGGTGCATTATTAGGCGCAGTTTGATTATGGGCTCTATTTCTATACTTATACATAGGGCGCACTGTAAATAAATACGTAATGTTCTCTGACTGGTTTATTCCTGTTGGAGTTCTTATACTGTGTGTGTGTTCCTTCCCTGACATAATTGTGTCAGTGGTATCAGTCACAAATTCGCACAATATTTGCGACTTATTGTATGGAAAATATGGTAAAACTTAAGAAATTAAATACAAAATCGAACGCTACAAATGAGCACTGCATGTTGAAAATAATATATTTAAAAAAAAAACAATCGGAATAGAATACAATTTAAAAATGACCTTTGTTTATTTGTATTTATATTTTTTCATTAGCTACCAGAGAAATACGTCTGCCGAGGTGCTGGACACCATCACCAACATCCAGCCCAAGGAGAGCGGCGGCGGTTCTGGCGCTACCAGAGAAAGCATTGTGTACAGCATGGCGGAGGACATGCTGGACAAGCTGCCGCGTGACTACATACCTCACGAGGTTCTGCTGGCTTTTGTCGCAAATGTCAGCAGCTCAGCCCATCCTCTCATTATTTGTCTTTGCCGGCATCAGGTCAGAGCCAACCTGAAGAAGATGGGAGCCCTCAACCCCATGAACATCTTCCTACGCCAGGAAGTGGACCGCATGCAGAGGATTATCTCGGTGGTGCGTAGCACCCTGCAGGATCTGAAACTGGCCATCGAGGGCACCATCATCATGAGCGAGGTTGGTCCGCAACGTTGGCTCTGCTGCGGATGGGATAGCCATCCTTGAGCTTATATGTATTTTGAAATGTCATTATTTAATGAAAGCAAACCAATTATTTAATCATGAAATTGTACAATGCTGTCTTGAGATATGAGTGCAATTCACGTGATCGTGTTTGTGATTCAAATCATATAACTCAAATAGTTTAAGTTTCCAGCCCATCCTGCCCCCTACCAACCAATAGTTGGGTTTGTGTTTTTAAACAAGGAAAAAATGCTATTAATACTATACATCATGATATTATCACAATACAATAATTTGTTGATTAAATATTAATACAAGTAATATAACTGTGTAAGTCACGCTGCATTAGTTGAATGGCAATTGTGCTTCTTGTGGTGTGGCTAGCTTGCCCATCTTGGTCAGTATCAAACAAAAATAAATTGTTCATTGTGACATCTTAGTTACCCTCCCAAGTTATCAGTGCGGCACTAATATCAGGCATTTTAAATAAAGTAAATAATAAATTACTTAAGCAACAGTGTTACTGTTTCTGTCTACATGTGATGCTGTACCATTTGCGTTCATCCAGTTGCTGAAAGTAAAGCAGCGCTTCTCACTTAATTTTTACGAGCTTTGCTTGTTTTTGCCGTGTTTTCTTGGCAGACCCTACGTGATGCCCTGGACAACATTTTTGACGCCCGTGTGCCCAATCTGTGGAAGAAGCTCTCGTGGGAATCTACCACCCTTGGGTTTTGGTTCACTGAGCTCCTGGATAGGAACAGACAGTTTTTCAGTTGGGTTTTTACTCGGCGACCCAAAACCTTTTGGATGACTGGTTTCTTCAACCCGCAAGGTGAGTGATCACATAAAACTACTGATGTACACTACACATCAGAATGGATGGATTTTATTTTTACATAAAAAGCCTTTTTGAGCATGAGCATTATTTTGTCCATAATTCATTTCATGACAATATGTAAAAGTTGTGATGTAAAAGTAATATCTTTAAAACACATTTTGCCACTTGCTTTCCATTGAAAACGATGTCACATGCTGTCACATGACCAGAAATCAGGTGAGCTGTGAAATGTCATTACCTGAGCCTTGATTCATTTTCAGTCAACAGAAAGTGACAATACATTTTTATAGGCATTAACTGTGCATAAAATAAAATTTAGTCATCAAATTAAGTAATACAATATTAATGCTAAAATGGCTATGTAAGTGGATCCCGTTAAGTAAATCATGAAATTACACTTACAAATCACTTATCACTAATCATAAAAGGCGAAAGGAGGAACTTTTGCATCGCCAGTTAACCCTAAACTGACTTGCGATAACCGCTTTCAAATTCACGTTCCCTGATGTCAACGTGCGTTCCAGGTTTCCTCACTGCGATGAGGCAAGAAGTCACCAGAGCAAACAAAGGCTGGGCTCTGGACTCAGTAACCCTAAACAACAAAGTCACGAAGAAGACCAAGGAGGAGATCAAGTCCGATCCAGAAGTGAGCTCTTTGTTTTTCTCCCCCCCTTGCACTTACACTCGCTCATTCCATTGCATTTGCTCCACAGGAAGGCGTGTATGTTTACGGCCTGTTCTTAGAGGGCGCGGACTGGGACAAAAAGAACTCGATCCTCTGCGAGTCGGCCCCCAAAGTGCTCTTCACGCCCTTGCCTGTCATTCACATGTTTGCCATCAACTCCACCGCCCCACCCGACCCCAAGTACTATGTGTGTCCAATTTATAAGAAACCCAAGCGTACCGACCTCAATTACATCACCGCCGTGGTGCTGGGCACAAGTCACCCGCCCGACCACTGGATCATGCGAGGCGTTGCCCTACTCTGCGATATCAAATGAACGCGTCGATGTACATTGTCACACTTTTTGTTGTCAAATAATTGTATAAAATATTATTAATATTCATCCAGCTTTTACATCTTTTCTTTTTTTTGGTGAAGAGCAAATATGTTCGTCACAGCATTTGACAGTCTGGATATCTTGTAGTTTGTTTTGTTATGGGCGGCACAGTGGAAGAGTGGTTAGCATGTTCGCCTCACAGTTGTGAGGTCCCCAGTTTGCGTATGGCTCCGGCATTCCTGTGTGGGCCACTCCAGCTTTCTCCCACAATCCCAAAAACTTGCATGGTGGGTATAATGGTAATGGACATTACAAATTGCCCTTGTGTGTGTTTGTGAGTCTGGGTTCAGGGTTTTCCCCACTTACTGCCCAGACACCTGGGATAGGCACCAGCAAGCCCATGAACCATCTGAGGAAAAGCAGTAAAGAAAATGGATGGAGTTTTGTTATTTTGATTCAGTTAGTCATAATGTGTTCATAATTATAATGTTATTAGTATTTTTGCAATTGTTAACCCCACACAAGTATGTTTCTGATCAAGCTCCTAAAATCTGAAGACACCATTGGATTTTTTAATGAGATTAAAATATCAATTATTATTCAAACATTTGAAGGTTTCTTCGATGTCTTGTAAGGTCACTATCAAATTTCCCAACTCTTTTTGGCAATTATGTTCGGCCCCGTGGAATACTTGTTACAGCCACTAGAGGGCGTTTTTGTCAATCACTGATATCTTCTGTTTTTGTTCCGTTATTTTTTTTTTCCTTTGGCATTTCAAGCGGACACCAGAAAAGTAAGTGGCGCCAGCCATCAAGCGCTCTCCGCCCTCCCAAGTGATCCCCAATTATGTCAAGCGGTGTCCCCCTTTGAGAAGTGCTCCGCATCAAACCTCATTAATTCCGCTCCTTTCCCTTATTATTTCCACCGCGGACCCCGTCTGTTCGTGGGCCTGTTAACTGGAGACGTGGCTCACGCTCGGCTGAGCAAATAACATCACTGCGTGTGCGTCATTAATGCCCACTGAACTGCCTCCTGTTGCTAAATTAAGGTGCCTTCATTCAGTTTACACTAATTTTAGAACAATCTTGACTCTTTCCAATCCTTTTTTTCCCCCTCAATACTGGAATCCCGTGGAAACAGAGTTGATGCTGGTTTGGATATTGTGCCTCGTTCACACATGAAACAATAATTGAAATATTTGGTAAACAACCGAATGTTAATCAAAAGCAGAATATTTTGGTTTCTTTAAAAAAGACACTTTTTGCCCAGATAACAGCTTCATTTTTCTCTATAAGATTAACATAAGATTAACATGTGGATGATGCTCTATGGCCTGGAAGGACTTCCTGTTCACAGCTATGGCTTTTCAAGAGTTAAATGCTTGCATTGATTAACTTCATGAAGTTTTTGAGACAAGACAGACTTTTTTACGGTATCAGCCTTTCTGGATAAACATTTAGTTTTGATTGCTAATAAGAAAAATTATCTCCAAATTCCTGTTTTAAAAAAAAATGGCTTGTGTCAAACATTGTGGGAGCATTTTTAAAGGTTTTGTATAATATTAGTTGTAAAAACAGTCTCTACGATTTTAAAATATCAAAAAGAACTAATGTACTCTTTTTAAACTCAGCAACAATATGCATGTCCTGCCATCTCCCGATGTTGATGATAAAAATGTTTTTCTTTGTGTATAAACAAAATTGGGAGATACAGATGCACATATTCTTATATAAAAAATATGGACATCCAAATATTGTGAGTTGTGAGGCATTATACTATGAATAAACAAATGTACTTAAAAAAATAAGATGAAATAAATTAAAACTTTTTTTAATTATAGTTTCTTCAAAATAGCCACTCTTTAGTCTGATTACTGCTTTGCACGCATCTGGAATTTTTGAGAGGAGCGTTAAAAGTTGAAATGTTTTTCACTTTACTGGCGTGGCTTTTCAGAGTTAGTTCGTGAAATAATTTGCTTTGTCAATGGGATTGGCGCCAACAGTTGTGTTGTGCAGAAGTTAGGTTAATAACTGAATGGTTAATGATAAGGTCCAATCATGGACAACAGTTAAAATCCATATTATGGCAAGAACCAGTCATCTAACAGTCATCCAACTCAAAACAAGTGGCCATCATTACTTTAAGAACATTTTCTCTTCATTTCGGTGCAGGTAAAGTCACTCTTAACATTCCCTTCTCATCTGTTGATTGTTTTCTTATTTAGGCGCAGCACACAAACTAAAGTTCCGGGACAAATATAACTTGCTATAAAATGGACACAACACGGTGGTGGTGGAGGGCAATTAGCAGCCCGAATGGGGGGGTCCTGTGACACCCCCTCTCGGGCCTGATGGAGTGGAGCCTCATCTGCCTAACGGCCTGGCAAATATCCATGGTGGGCTGCCATCCCACCCATTGTACACCGCCTCTCATTAAGAGCAGCCGAGTCAAGAAAAACAAGTCTTACAGTAGCGCTACTGTAGCTTTAATGATTTGGGTTGTCTTGCATTCGAGCTCAAAAGCATTCAAACACGATTGTGGTTCTTCCTGTTATTTTAAATATCCTTTAAACATTAAAAGATGATCACATTTTCAAATCATCTAAAGGGTTTTGTGTAGCAATCAGGTCAAGAAAAGGCTTTTTTATTCAGGGGCATCTGAGGACATTCAGTCTATGACTGAGGATCTGCTCTTAATCGCTTTAAAAGCAGTAATTAGGTGTTAAGAGGCAGGCTTGTCTGTTTAAATTAGCCTCTGAGTGGCCAGATTACACTCTTTAACTTGGTGGCAGGCTTCTTCTTGTTGCGTTGTCGTGTGGGCCTCCAAAACCATAAAGGAAGCGCAAATGCTGAAATTCAAGTTGAGTGTGCGCGAACTAAGATGTTTTTGAAATTGATTATTAGCTTTTCGTTTGACTCGAGCACAAACTTGAGGTATGAACGCTTTATGGTGATAACAAACTCAACTCACTTCAGTAGGTGCAACAGTCAGCCACGATAGGCTGTTGCTAGTCAAGAGATTTGTCTCTTGAAACGTTTCAAGAGCTGCAGGGTTGTCAAACTTAGCCGCCGTGCTTCTCCCACATGTACTGACAAAATCGGAAATTAATTGGGGGGGGGGGGGTGTTAAATGTTCACTATACGTTACCTACATGCGGTGAAGAACATTTTGATTTCTGTCAAATCAGTGCAACTAATCTGTGAAGAATAGGTGCTTTAAATTTAGTAGCAATCAGACAAAATGGAGAAAGCCCCAAAAATGGCCTTTTTAAACTCAAATGTAAGGCTTTTTGTGTATTTCTGATCATGGGTTCTCGCAGAATTTTTCAGGGTCAACTCGAGAGTAACATGGCTACTAAATTTCATGTTTGCTTCTGGGCTGAATTTTCAAACAGGATTTGGTGGTGATGCCATTACTACCAAGCAAACAATGAAGGCAGATGCATTTGAAGTGACAGTTAAGACATTTGTTTTGTTTTTATTCAGCTGGAATATTGTTAAACCTACACATAGGTCCCCTTCACTGGAGGTACGAAGTTTGATGGTTGCATTGATAAAAAGACATGATGTGCAACTAATAAAACACAATTTTCTATTTTTCTTTTAATATACTGTATATATACATTTATATACTGTATATCTGCTCTGTAGTCAATGCAGATGGGGAAAAAAGCAGGCCATCTCAAATGACTACGGTAAATCAATTTAAAAAAAAAGGTTATTTACACCTGGTACTTGCAGTTAACTAAACAAAAAGGTTTCATAAAGATATTTTCAAAGCTTTAGACTCCATTCAAAAGGTTCTTGGACATTATAAAAATACTAGGGTCCTTCTTCTGGCCTCAATAATGTAACCCAAGACTATCCGCAATCTGAACAAACCATGGTCCTCAATAAAGTCTGTCAAGTCTTAGTTCCTGGGTAACAAATCATCCAAAGTCCCTGTGTGTAGTTGTCACAGTTGGTAAACATTCACTGAAGCTGCACAGGAAAAAAAAGGATCACATATGTTGCCAGGTTTTGTCCATGGACTGAATGTGCTCTTTGGCCTTCATCCTGAGTGCTGCGATACTGGAGCTCCTGTCGTCCTCCATTGGGAATTTGTCACTGAAGCCAGGTGGGCATTGGTATGGCGGCGCCCCCCCCATGGGCTGCATGCCTTGCACCAGGCCAGGTGGCCCACCGAGAAAACCGTGACTCGGGTAAGTCGACTGCAGGCCCTGCGGCGAGCCCATGAAGCCCTGGATAGCGTGCATGGGCGTAGAACTGGAGATAGGCGAGGTGAGCCAGGGATCCAGGGGCATGGGGTTAGCCACAGGCCCAACACTGGGTGCCATTGGGGGCCGGTTGAAGGAAAGCATGGGAGAGTCATGCAGCTTCATGGTAGTGGAGTCTATCTTTTCCTGACGTCTCCACTTGGCACGTCGGTTCTGGAACCACACCTGGACACAGACGCCGAGTTTAATCATCAAGTCGGGACCAGTAGAATCTATAGAGTCATTTCAAGTTTCTAAGATCATCGTGTTGGAGCACCACAGCTTAAAGACAACATAAAAACAAGAACCTCTTTTTTGCAAGTCTTTATGTCACTGAGCAAGGCATTGAACCCTAACTGTTAAGGATGCAGTAACAGTCTCTTCAAGATGCCCTTATAAAAGAGAGTTTATGGAATAAGACTTGCTCCAGACTAAAAAAAGTCACTTGGAACTGGTCTTTGAGCCCATGTCCCTTCCAGCAAGGCAATGTCACCAAACTGGTTACAGTAGCTCATGCGCCCAACTATGTGGCTTTAGGTCATCCCAAGCTGACAGTTTAAGAAATCAAAGGATCACTTTTGACAAAAGAACTGACAAAAATATGGAACATGGGGCTGGTTTGCTTCGTTATAGCCCCTTGAGCAGGAATGCCCAACTCAAGAGGCCTACCCAATTCAAGGTGTTTTTGATGCTACCCTCTTCCGACATTTCTAAAATGATCAATCTCATCAGCAAGCTTTGCAAAAGCTTGATAAAGAATATGACTGAACCCAAACTGTTAGAGGTGCACCAGCTCAGTTTCTAAATATGTGCTCTTGGAATGGAAATCAAAAGTCAAGTCTGTAAAGACAAAGGAGTACAAAGACAGATACCCACTACAGATTAAGATTCACTAAGATCAAAATGATGAAATTTGGGACTAATTTTGTGTTGATGTCCTTCTGCGCAGGTTTTTGGACTCAAACTGTTTTAGGGGTTGCTCATCATACAGCAGCCTTCATCAAGACCACTTAGCCAAACTGTCATTTATATTTGTGCTTGTGGCATAGTGGACAAAGAATGGCTGTCAGCAGATGCTGGCCACAGTACCCGGAAGCACCAGCCTCAAAATAGAGCAGCGGGGAATCGGAAACAAATTCCTCTTGATGCCCTTCACAATTTTCCATTTGAGTTTCATAAGTCTGGACTGGAAGATTTTTTTTTTCTGTAAGAACTTTAAATCAGCGATTTGCATGTTTAAGATTTGCTTTGGCCTAAAATGTGGGGCTAGGATTTTCACAAAGGGTGATGCTTACTGACTTCAAATCCAGTTTTACCTGCACCCGGACCTCTGGCAGGTTGACCTTCATGGCCAGCTCCTCACGGCTGTAGACATCCGGGTAGTGGGACTTCTCAAAGGCACGCTCCAGCTCGTGCAGCTGGTAGGTAGTGAACGTGGTCCGGTTTCTGCGGTGCTTCTTCTTGCCGTGCTCCTCCTCCACAATGGCCTTGGGGGAGTCCTCGGCCAGGTCCTTTTGCATACTGTTCATCTCTCCATCACACTTGTCGCTGGAGAAGACGTCTGATGCTGAAAAATGACAAAGATTGTTATAATATTTGCATAACTGAGTGCCTCCTGCCAAGCGTTTCTGGAGATAACATCCTGATGCAAAGACTAGTGAAATCTGACTGATGTCCTTGGCAGTGGGTCCTTACGACAGGGGGTCTCGCCGAGCCCCAAGTGACATGACATCTTTCACTGAATTCCCTTAAAGTAATCCCACGGGAACAGATGCTACCTAACAGTTAAGTCCCACTCTAATCCTTCTACGCAGTCCGCATTGGGTCCTATAAACTAAGACATTATAAGACAAGACAGGTACTATCTGGTGACGATGACAAAATGTCACAGTCTCTAGATTAGGTCACCAAAGTATTAGGAACACCCCAAACAGTTATCCTTTTAATGGGAGGATTTAGGTTAGCAATGTTGTTGTTTTTTTTTGTCTTTACTTATTATTTATATTTACATATTAAGAACACTTTGGTAAAATTTTAAGAACCATAGGTGTTAGAGTAACTTGTTAACAACGGGCATTGCGTGATTCCCTTCATGGCAGTAGAACCATGTGGCTTCTGCCAGCCAATTAGAAAAAAAACATCAATAATCATTTAAAAATAAAAAAAATCTTTCAATTTCCCGATCTTTCAAATGATGTATTTTATAAACTTTACCTTTTAATCAAGATGTAATGAATGTCATATTTTTTTTTTAAATGTCATTTTTGACGCTACAATGCAAACTAATATTTAACACGTTGTTACCATAGAAAAAGGTGTTCATGTTTTCACTATTTTTCACTAAAAAATTAATAGAAAGAAGTTGTACAAAGTCGGTAGTATCTTAAGACAATGGTTAACCCTTAATCCTGGGTTCGATCGAAGGTTTGGGTGATTCGGTTTCAGGGTTTGATTTGGCAGTCAAGACACACCGGACTCGTCGTGTCAATTTGTGATGACATGCTTTGCTTGGCCATCACTGACTGCAGACGATCACGTTACATAGCTTGGCCAATCGATGCTGCCGGCAATTTAGTGCGCTCAGTAGGTAACGTGTGAATAACGTGATCGTACGGCGTGTGACTTCATTCTTAATTCTGTAATCCATACTATGTTGGGCAAAAAAAGACAGTGATCGGCTCCGGAATTTTTTTATACCTTTTGTTTTGAGAATACTTTTCGAGGACGCTGGACATAAACATGGCAAAAGGGAATATAATTTACTGTGAAAATGACATTGGCAATTTACAAGACGAAGCCACATCACACTGTTTTGAAGCTATGTCATTTGTTATGAATTCATGCACTATGTTTGTTTAAAGAAGAAAAACATATGCTTGTAACTTAAATTTGAAAAGAATCATTTTTAAAAACAAAATGAAAATCATATGGGATGCATTTTCACAAAACCAGATTTGTTGCGGAGTTTAGTTCTGAGTTATTGATGAAAATACATACCAGTATATTTGACTGTATTTTGTGATCAAATTATGAAGACGAGATATTAGTAGACAATGTGCACCACTGAAAGATGAATGAGTCAAAATTTGAAACAGGTTTTCTCAAAATGAGGGATATTAACTTGGCAACATTCAAATAAGTGTAACTGTCCAATTTTGAGCAACCCCCATATATTATATATAATTTTAAAGGGAATTAAGTGTGAAATTAGAATATATCAATCTTGACTCATTTCACATTCACAGAACTACAAAAGACATTTTCCAAGTATATTTTTCAATCAGCATAGTTTTTTTTGTAGTTTTCACTTTTGGTGAAAATCACACAAATAGTAGTTTTTAACTATCATCACAAATGTCTTAAACCAAATATATTTTCACTTTTACATTTTCTTCTAACTTGTACACTAATTCCACCTCAAAGCATTTGGTCAAATGTTTCACATGAAATTGTTTTGCTAGCACTTACCGTGATAAGACGAATGTTGGGAGTTGTCGGCCAATTGCGAAAGATGCCCGTACGGATCGTGCTTGTCCGGAAGTTGCGAGTTCTCCCGCGTGACTTTCTGCCCGTGGTCGTCGTCTTGGTGATGGCTGTCGTGGACGGCGTGGTGGTGGGGCAGAGGCTCCTGCTCCTTGGCGAATCCCAGGATCACATCGATGCTGTGCACCTTGCCCCCAGAGCTGGACCCGGCGCCACCTTTTGCCGTTTCATAGTTCTCCAGGTAACCGTCTTCCACCATCGCCATGGTATCCATTGACAAATGCATCCGAGCCTTTTTTGAGGGGGGCGGGGGAAAGTGGATGGAGGCTCTAATATCACTTTGCGGTTTCTCCGGCCGAACCCCGATAGTCGGACATATTTGTCTTCTGAGTAGTTGGAACCATTGAAGTGTCTTGGACTCCAAGGAAGGAGGCAATCTTACCTACATTTGCTACCAGTCGCAGATTAAACATTGCCCGCGCTGTCTAAGTGGTCTACTGACACTATCCGGTTGCGAGTGGCACTTGTTGCTCCATGTTTAAGACCTCCAAATCCCCTCCACCCCCGTCCCCCTGTCCCCCACCTTCCCCTCAAATGAGCAAACCTGATGACGGCATCCTGTCTTCCTCCAGCAAACCACACTCTCTTTTAAAAGAAAAAAAAAACAAAAAACAAGAATGCTCCGTGAAAAGAAAGACAAACGGAGGAGGGCTTGTGAGGTATATTAATTGGGATCCTTTCTCTTTAAAAATGACTGATTTTTTTTTTTTCCTGTCCAAGTAATTGCTCCAAATGTGCACACATTTAGGGCCCAGTTGGAGGCCGTCGCTAATGAAGCCTTGACAAACTTTCTTTCAAAAAAGCCATTGTGCGCCAGATAAAGGCCACTAAGCGAGAGTTGTGCACTAATCCCTTCATTACGCACTCCAGAGACAAAAGAGATGGATGGACTTTTAACTTGAATGCGTAGCCGCGGGAAACACCCTTGAATTGTTTCCCTTTTTGATTATATGCCACCAAAAACCATGTTGAACACCATCCTGTCATTTTGTGGGCCGAACTGAATCAGCATTATTCAGAAAAGACACCTGAATCATTTCCCAATCATCTTGTCAAACCTACTATTTTGTGACCCTCCAAAATAAAAGTAATATCCGTAATATTTACAGCTGAAAATGCTAGGCCCTCTCAAATGAAATGGCCCCTGAATCATATCTCTTTATTATCAAAACTGTGTGAACACCCTTTAAAACTTTGCCTGCATGTTATATTGTGAGTCAAATCAGAAAAGTGTTTACAATTCAAGAGTCTGTCTTGTCGTATGTTAATGAGTTTAATATGTCCATTAGGGACTACAGTGGTGGCTTGACAAAGTGGACTTGACAAAGTGACTCAGTTCAACTCGGTAGACAAGCAGCACATTCCAAAGAGTGGACGATACTTCAAAAAGAGACTTCAAGTTGTTTAATCCAACACTCAGTTAAGGTTTTCTCTGATAGTTAACAGAAATCTAGGAGAATCACACATTACATATTGATAATAATAATAATAATAATAATAATAATAATAATAATAATAATAATAATAATAAATCTTACTCTTCAATCCACTATCTTAACGCTTTAAGCAAGTGGTATTTGGAGACAGTGTCCCAACATATTTAGACATTAAACGTAACTTTACACACAGTCATATATTCTTTATCCTCTGTGAAGAGTTGTGAAAAGTAGACACAGCTATACTGTACAGACGTCAATGTACAGTACTCTATAGCTTTCTGTCTAATATTGGCTCCAAGTGGCCATGTCAAGCATTTGCATTAATGAGAAAGTTTGGCAATAATCGTTTCATTCTTTTGAATTGTATTATTCATCTCAAGACAGTATTATAGTGTCATTTTTCTTATGAAACATGAGACATTTTTGGGGGTGTTGTTTTGGAAGGTTGTAAGGGATTAATGCCATTTCCATTAAATGCCAATATTTGATTTGCTTTATGAGTCATTTGACTTACAAGAGTGGTTACAGAGAAATTAAAATCATATCCTTAGACACTACTGTAGTAAAAGTTTACAGTATTATTTTTGTTTTGTCTTTGGTTATCTTGAAGAATATCAAATACAATGAAAGTAAACAAAAAATAGGAGAGTAAAAAATGTAGTGTAAACCTCACAGATATAATAGCAGAAGCAACATTGCGTTCTTAACTTAATGAAATCAAAATGACAGATTATTTTGCTGATTAAAAGTAAAGTTTTGGTTCACTAAAGAAAAAAAGCTAACAGGAATGTTTCTTAAAAATAATGAAGGAAAGACAAAGGAGTGGCTGCGTAATGGTAGGAATGGGATTGGTCGCCGGTGTTGAGGAGTCTTTGCAAGTTTGTCATCATATGCTGAATGGCCCGGCCGAGCCGAACCGTCTCAGCTCCGGCAGAAGGTTGTGCACAGATCAATCCGGTTCTTTAATGAGCCTAAAGACTTCTCTGGGTATATCCTCTGCTGCACGCCATATATCTAGGACGCCCTTTTCTCTTTGTCGTAATACAATGCTGCTCAATTTTATTTTACAAATTCTCCCCCAGAAAATAGAAAACCTTTATACCACCCGACTATAAATAAGATTATTATGAATAAAAATAGTATAAATATGCTGTACCTAAGAATGTAACCATCAAAGTGTTTTAAAAAAAAATAATGCCAAGTCTTATTTTTTTGCAGAGGGGGGCGGGGTGGGGGTAGTCCCCAACAGGGGAGGTGTACTATGACCTCGGTATCTATCTGTAATGTAATACATCTGTTATGCTCTAGAAGGGGTGGAATATAAACAGGACAACAACCAACAAAATGTAAAAATAAAACAAAGTGAGGGCTATAAAGTGAATACTATTCACATCAAAACATGGCGGCAGAAAACTCGCACAGTCGTAATTAGTGAACATTACTTTAAAAAGCGAGGCCTCAGGCTGTTTGTCGCCACTTTCCGTTGACGTTTACTGTCAAAGTAAACAATACAGAGAATTACAGCTTAGGGTTAGGGTTATCTCAATTTTCAGTGCTCTGGCTTAATACTAATGATAAATAGCATCTATGTTGTGTTGCTAACACCCTTTAACCCTTTCAGCACCATGGATGAACAATTAAATTCCGGTCAAATAGGTTTTTTATGGAGAAGAGCTGACACCCTTGACTAATGCTGTCCTAATAAAAGCAAATTGAGCACTGTAGTGCTAACTGTGACCATTAGATGGCAGTGTTTCCACACTTAGAACGCATCTATTACTTACATCAATTCTAACTGAAGAATGGAAGTCAATCTTTCAGCAGCACCCATATTTACATTGACATAGTACATAATATTCTACTTGCCTTGAAGGGTGAGTGAAAATGCCAAATATACTGGCCCTCAAGAGGTTTCCTTTTCTAATAGTGCTTGGCACTGAAGGAGTTAAACAATAGATTGAACACAAACTGTGCAGCAGCACATGTAGACAGACAATATAACTGGACTCAGCCATACATTCTTTATCCCAAAAACTTCTAAAATGAGATAAAATTATTCGAGTCACAAGAACTGTGCCCAAACAAATGAATATTGTATCTCAAGACACCCATGTAATGGATAGCGTACGGTCGCTCCAAACGACTTCCTGGTAAATGCATTTCATCCTTTGAGTTTGTTGTCTAAAGACTTGTTAACAAAATTAAACCAATCCGTCAACATTAACCTTCTTTGCCAACAAGGCAAAGGGAGTTTGGTGAGGTAGTCGGGGCATTTTTACATCCCTATCCAAAATATGCAAAAAATGATTTTTTCATTTATTATTATTTGTTAATTTAAATTTCAATCATTTTAAGGCCAACAGCTTTTCTTAATCGATAACATCACATGACAATATGAGTTGGTAATAGAGATAAGTGGTGCATATAATCTCAGGAGTCACTGGTGACACCTAGCGAGTCATTGGCAAGCGAAATTGATAATCATGTTATCACATTAATATATTAAAGCTGTCTCTCTTTGCTTGTTTCCCCCACCATTATCCTAATTGAATGCAAATTGGTTAAGCGGGCGCTGTGTAGCTACCAAGCATCTTAGATTTATCAGATGACACTTTAAGCCTGCCACATCCTATTAGCCACAAAGCGGCTAATGAAGCAAAGGCGCTGTGTCAGCTTGCAAAGGAACGAGGCAGGAAGAAAGGAAGCAAGGTAGAAAAAGAAAGGGGGATGGGAAGAGGGGGACAGGAATATGATGGAGGGGAAGGGCTGCCGCCTGACCCCATGTGACCATCGTGGAGTCAAATAAACTGTGTGTGTGTGTCTGTGTGTGTGTGCGTGTGTGCGTCCGTGTGTATGTGTGAAGGCCTTGCTAGCCCTATATTTTTTTTTTACTTTACTTATGAAATAGCAAATATTTTCCAAGGTGAAGCGGCAGACCAAGCTGTTTGGCGAGCATTTCAAAAACCTGTAGAGCTTTTCTGCTGCTTTATCTTTTAATCTTTTAGTTTGCCAAAATGGGCAAAGGGGTTTAAACCCTTCCTGCTTTCAGCCAGCTTAGGCTCCCTTATTACACACAGGATTGAAGACAAACTCTTCAACATTACATTGACTGCTAGTGTTCTTCTGAGAGCTCATTGGAAAGGCAATCGCACCTTGTCACTTTTCGCGACCAATCAGCTTTTATTGTTTATAATTTGCCGTTTTCAAAGGTGTGTGGAGAAGGTTTCTGCCAACTAGAAAGTGAATGACTACATCTTGTCTGTGTGAACTGATTGTGTGTCATCTATTTTAATCTAATAATTAACTTACCTTTTAGTTTCTGTATTAAGTTTATTGGGCATATTTCAATACTTGAATTTAATGTTTTTTTTATTTATATATGAATTTATTTTAATAAATTAGGTTGTAATAAACATTTAAAAACACTTGGCAAAATGCTGTATTTTTTCTTCGTTTTGATTTAAAACATAATAGCTAATATTGTCCTGAAGTTATTATGTACATTTTAATACATATGTGTATACATTCATATCAATTATATTATACATTTATATTTTTGAAAATCATTTATCATTTATCATGTGGAAATTACTATCTATTCAGTCTATTATGCTCAGAGTGATTTTTTGTTTGTTTTGATTAGATAAATCCATCCCTCAAGGTGAAATAAAATCTTCCCTAATTAACTCGCCAATGTAACTATTGTTTAAACTCTTTAATTAATTAATCTTTTGTAGCTACCCATCAGTCTATCTAGGTATCCATCCATCAATCTATCAATCTTGCTGTGTGTAATCCATGTGAGCTGCAGGTCAGAAAAGAGTGACCTGACATAAGGCGTGCGTTATTAAAAGTTCAGAGGGCACACGGAGTAAGTAGGTGGCTTTGAGCAAAGCTTTGGTGGACTGCTTGTGGTGGTGCAACAGTAAGTTTGGGACGTAACCCTGTCAGCAGGGTCATTGCAGTGGCGACTGGTGGAGTTTTCACTGGGGGAGTAGGGAGAGGGCCGCTCGGTTTATTTAGTGTATGTTTTTTTTTTTTTTAACTTTGTCATTTTAGTTTCCCCTGCGCGATGGATGAGTGGGTAGCATGTCTGCTTCGCAGTTCAGAGTCCTGAGTTCAATTCCAGCTCGCTCTAGCCTCCCTGTGTGGGGTTTGCATGTTCTCCCCGAGCCTGGATGGGATCCGGCCACTACGGCTTCCTCCCACATTCCAATAACATGCATGGTAGGAGTATATGACACTCTAAAATGTCCTTAGGTATGATTATGTGCTTAAATGGTTGTTTGTCCCTCTGTGCATTAAAATGTTGTCTGTTGTGTTCACAGTGGATGCTTGTGACAACACAGTTAAAGGGGTCTGTTCAAGAAGAGCATGGCCGCCCATTTAATAAGCTTAAGTGCAGCTTGGCACACATTGTCGCTCTTGCGCTTATTCTCTTGTACTACTCCTCTTCCTTTTTTACCCTTTAACCGCCTCCTTTTTATTCTCTTATCTGTGGAAAAATAAAGCTCATTGCACCAGGCTTGGTTTGAACTACAGCTGCCGAAAAGGTGACGTCAGTGTAGTGACTGGAGATGCTAATGTGCTTAAATAATTATTGTTTTAAAGTGTGCTGGGCTAAGAGGCGTGTTTAAACAGTGACATCCTGACGCGGGAGCACCTGGCTGATCGGCCCCATATGAGGCTAATCCGATCTTCTCTGGCTCTCGGCTAATTTGAACCCAAATAAAATAAACAAGACACCTAAAAGCTGCCCCGTTAAGCCGCACTGCATCCGTTGATGTCATAGCGTGGTGCACACAGCAGGAAGTGCATGTCGTCTGATACGCACCACTACCTTGATGTTTATGTCAACACAAAGTTAGAGCTTGGAAAACAATGGTCTTATATATGCTTTTGAGTACCAGCAAACAAATGAATGGATGGATGGCTGTATGGATGGCTGGATGGCTGGATGGATGGATGGATGGATGGATGGATGGATGGATGGATGGATGGATGGATGGATGGATGGCTGGATGGTTGGATGGATGGATGGATGGATGGACAATCAGGAGACATTGGTGGACCGTATTAATTTTGATGGACAGATGGTTGATTGTTCATGACTGCATGACTACATTGTTCATGCCCAACTATATATATATATATATATATATATATATATATATATATATATATATATATATATATATATATATATATATATATATATATATATATATATATATATATATATATATATATATATATATATATATATATATATATATATATATATATATATATATATATATATATATACATACATATATATATTTATATTTATATATATAGATTTTTTTGTCTTGAGTTGGATCCAAAAACACTGTTACAAGTGCTAAATTGTGGCAACAGTTGCAGTAATTATTAATCTTGAAAAAGCATACTTGAACACAAATAATGGAGCAACACATGCAGACATATAACAGTAGCCACAGCCAAACAAAATATTTTTTGTCATTTGTTGAAAAATTGGCACTAGCTTAGTTTCACTTATCTTTTGTCATCAAATGCAGGTGTAGTGTCTGCATGCTCTGCACTGCCCTCTGCTGGCCCAGGCTCAATTTCCATTGCATTATCATAAAGAACAGACTATTAATTGAGATTATTGAGTTATGTCAGTAATGTGTGTTTTTAGTCGGTTTTCAGGTACAAGTACAGTATTGCCTGAATTTTCTGAATTAATAGCACCTTCTAGCGGTTGCTTCTAAGCACCGACATCCATTATCTGCACAACGTAACCTCATTCATACAAATCATTGCACACTGTAACCTCATTCATACAAAACGTTGAAAAATTCTTCACAAGCTAAATTCCATTCATTATTTTGATGAAGTATCCATCATTGCATCATTGAGAGGTGTGACCCATAACTTGGAGACGTGTGCGTGTGTGCGCATGCATAGGGCACGTTCATTTAATCGGGTGTGCTAATCCATGCTTAATGCACATTTAGGTCAAAGTTTGTCTTCACACTTCGCCACACCTCAGCAAAAATGTGGGCAGCAGCTCTTTTATCGGAATCTCATTTTAGTAGAGGCAGGAGGGTGCATGGCAAAGGAAGAGTTAGGGCCTGCAGCTTTTGACGGTCAGTACTTCACAGATTTACACGCACCATAACACCTTCTAGCGGTAATACAAAGTGGTGACTCATTGGGTTGACTTTTTTCCCTTGATACCGCTTTATATATACGGTATTGCTATATATTGTAATATGTATAATTTGTTTAAAAGTAAATGTCAGTATTTTATATTTTCTTATATTAATTATTATCTTAAATTATTTTTTTTACTGTTTTAATGTTTTATACATTTTGAAACTGCAATTTTACTTTTATTTTATTTTGTTAAATGTATAAAAATGGGATACTTAAAATACCTTATATGTTGCCCTGCAAAAGTAAAAGTTCAACCCTAACGCTTTGTGCTCATTTTTTTTCTTTCCATTGTGTTACGATTCACGTTCACTTCCTATTTGCTTTCAGTTGCACCTTTCTCAGGCAGAAGGAAAGCAAGCGTTATGAACTGACAAGCCTCGTCAACAGCACTTTGTCCATCCAAACAAAGGGCATACTCACTCACTGCCCCGAGAGCTTAGTATGTTTTGATGAAAGAGGGCGGGAGAGGAGGAACGTTAACATGCAGCAGCAGGAAGAGTGAGAGAGCTTAAAAGGGATGCCGAGAGTGGAGGAGGCGGAGGATGCGGTTGCCTGGAAACAGCAGTGGAAACCTCCACCCTGGCCAGTGCGTGAGCTCCTTTTAAAAATAAACACGCGAGATGACAAATAGAAGTAACGTGACGAAAAAGAACAGAAGGCAGAAACGTGCTATCCCGGAGGGACTGAATTCTAAAGAGGAGGCTGGTTTGATTACATAACCAGCATATGGATGACATCATCATCACAGGATTAGAGGAGGCGTGGTTTTAGCAGAGGGGACAGTCCGCAGAGGTGAAAAGCACAGAAGGATTATTTGTTTATGTTCTTTTTTTGGGGGGGGGATCCAAAAAGTAGTATTGTAGGCTAGGATGGATTTGACAGCCTGCCGCTCCTGTTCCTAAAAGGAGCACTCCCAGAGGCTCTTTCTCGCCAGACGGGGGATGCTCGGCCCTTTTTGAAGACGCAACATCGTCATCGCACCACACAGGAGCTCCTCTGATGTGAGTACGCACTCGGAGCAGCTCTGTCCATGCACGGATGCTGTTTGTGGTCTTTGAATGGCAGACTTGACACGTTTTTTTGCCCATTTGTGTTCTGCGATTTCGTCAACCAAGATGTTTTTAGCGAATTATGTCAGGTGAGAGGCGGGGTAGACCTCGAATTGATCACCTGGCAATCACCAGTCATCACTGATGGTTTTGTAAATAGAAACAATTAAGATACCGTATGTTTTTGTAAACGCCAAAACACATTTTACGTGTTTTTGTCATCATCAAAGCCTGAAACATTTTTGGAAAGAGAGGTGAAAATGTGTGAGGGGCCAACCTTTCACCTTATGGTTGCATTATTTTTTCCTCAGTTTTCGTCCATAGTTACTTTGTTGTAGTTTACAGGTTCCCTCTGCTAGTAGGGATGTAAAGCCCAAAATTCACCTATTCACCTGGGCTAAATGTGACCGACGCTTACTCCTTGTGGCTCAACCCAATAGTCAGCACTTTGCACTGGAAAAATAATGAAAATTACATATCAACATACAGTGTATGTATTTTTAATCATTTTAGGTACAATACTAAGTCATAGCATGCTCAGTAGTTGACATATTTTCAAATATGGTTGACGGTTCTGATGGGGCACCCATTTATTAATTTTATACCAGAGGCTGCGGGCTGGTGGACATTTGAACATGGGCCAACTGGGCCAGATTTAGAACATGTCTGATCATAGTTGATGAAACCTTTCATCAACCTAGAGGAACTGTTTTATGTCAACTGTACTTCCATAGGAGCATGTCCGTCTCATAGTTCCCAAGTTCAAATCCAGCAAGCTCTGGCCTTCCTGTGTGTGGAGTTTGCATGTTCTCCCCGAGGCAGCATAGGTTCCGTCCGAGCACTCCGGCTTCCTCCCACATTCTAAAAACATGCATGGTGTATTTGACATACTAAATTGTCCTTAGGTGTGATTTGGTGCGTGAATGGCTCATCCAGGCCCCGAAGGGTTGGCTGTTTGAATACCGCTCTGTCTAAATCATGTATCATTGTGTCCGTGGGCAAGACACTTCATCTACAATAAATGCAATATGGCTTTCATGCCTCCGTCAACCTGCCCCAGAGCAGCTGTGTCTACAAAACTTAACTTACGACCACTGGTGTATGACTTTGTGTGTGAATAATGAGTCCGGTGTAAAGTGTCTTTGAGAGTCTAGAAAAGTACTATACCAATGTGATGCATTATTATTATGACTACGTCAGAAATCGGCAGTTGCTCCATTGCGGGAGTGAACATATTTACATTCTGTCCAACGAATATTCAGCACAAGAGAAAAATCATACGCATCCATACTGTTGTTCCATGTTGATTTTTTGTTTGTTTTTGATTTACTTTTATTGAATGATAGCATGGACTTGCTTTGGTTAGCTTAAAAGGTGTCACACAGTATTGCTCTATTGATACTTTGCCATCATCACTCTGCTGCCACAGGCCATGTTATCGATAAATGTGTCTAGTGGCTTCTTTTTAGCCTTTGGCCCTTGACGACCTTCATAAGCTGGCCGCCTCAATTTGGAATCTGATTGGAACAACCTGAGCAGTGTTTTGTAGCCAGGAGGCCTTTTAGTTTCCTCGTAGCTGTTATATATTTATTTGGGGGATGGGGTACTCTGTGACCGTCTATCTCACGTATCATTTCCAAACCAGTGAACAAATGGGCTATACAATGAGCTCTACTCCTCACTCAACTTATATGCACATTACTGATACACGTGATGTCCACTCGTGCATGGCTCACCATATTTTGACCAATATACTTTAGACAGATAAAGACTTTATTGCAAACTATAACTGAATGGCCATATTCACATATGGGAAAAAATAAAACCTTTTCAAAGAAATATTTTGTTTCAAACTGGATATATGTTGTTTATAGCCATCAGTGGCTGCAGCACAAAAATCTAGCCAACTATCAAAGCTCAAAATCTGTCTTATGACTTCATTTGGAAGAATTAGACACATGAACATTTGAAGGGCTTACAAACAACTTTAATGGGATTCCAACGTTTACATTTTATGAGCTATGTTGTACAAAGTGACCAAGAGGTGAAGAAAATGAATGTGACTCATTGATTAATAATCCAAGCTTTTTGTGTTTTTTAACTTCAGTGAGGTCAGGCTCCATACGCCATGGGCACAGCCGAGGTCACTTTACGCATGGACAGCATGGAGGTGAAGGACGAGTGGCAGGACGAGGACTTCCCCAGGTAATCTCTTGAATCCTCTTTTAGGGAATGAAATTAGTGCAGTGACGCCTTGAGATACAAGTCAGCTGATTTATGAGTTTTGTGAGATACAAGCAGTCCAAGCCAAATGGCCTGTATTTTCATTTGACATGAGTTCAAACCTAAAGGACCCAGATCATGATATTTTTACACTCTCCATAGTTAAATATATGCATATAAATTACATTGACAAATTGGCAAGTTACGTTTTTATTATTAAATATGTGTGGCTGCCTTGCTCCCTTTATGATGTTCAATGAAGGCAGTCACATAACATCCAGCCAGCCATCATCTTAACCGCTTACTCTCACGAAGGGTAAACGAAGGAACAAAAACAGGCCTTTTACTGACATCGAAATGCAAAACAGTGTCTACGTACAGAATGTACTCCCTGACACATGTTGCTCCTATCAAATCGCTCCCTGTGGGAACCCAGCATTCATAACAAATGTTTCGCCTGAGGATGACTGACATCCGGCTGTGTGACTCCAAACACACATTTTTGCCACCACAGTTATGTGGTGGGGGCGTGAGGGGGTCGCACGCTTGTGTTTGCAAGGCGGTCTTCAAAGCATGGTCACATGCACAGTCATCATCCACAAAAGGGCACAGATGTGCAAACGCACGCCATTGAGTCATGCATGAACCTGCAGCGAGTTTACTTGTGTGACGTCGAATTCGATTACGTTGCCCTCTTTTCTAATGTCAATCACGGCTGTTTCCATCCCACCTTGGCGCGCAACCACGCAAATACCACACAAAATATTACAGACAGTAATTCCTTTGGAAAATATTAAGTGAATTAGTATATATCTTACAAAGTACAATGTTATAGAGTATTTTTTTATTATTTTTGGGGGAGGCTAAAATTAATAAACAATATATTATCTATTATAGGGTAAGATTACTTGAGATATGAGTTATTTGTAACAGTATTTTATCCAGATGTACACTTAATACTCTTCCACTAATTTTTGTATTGTAACGCCACAGGCCTCTACCAGAAGATGGCGATACCTCGTGTGGCCTGATGGACAACAGGACCACCAGTATGTGAAGTTTTTATTATGTTTTTTTTTTTTTTTTTTACATCATGTCATGTTTACTTTACTGACTTCTTGGTTTAGATCCCCCCAGCAGCCTGAATGTGGGTGGGTCGGCCAGGGACCAGTCAAAGCGACGCACGCTGACCGCCCCCGATATGAACCTGTCACTGGAGCACAGCGAGGGCTCGCTGCTCTCCGACGACCTGGACATCAACGTGGACGATATAGAGACCCCCGACGACACTGACTCACTGGACTTTGCTAATAATGGCAATGAGCTGGAGTGGGAAGGTGAGTGCTGCTTCGCCAGGTACACCACTGAGCACCCATGACATCAAGTTGAAAATTATCAAGACTATTCGATGTTAGTTTCATCAAACATAGATATGAGTAAGGACGAATAAAGACACTTGTCCTAACATCCAAGACATATATATATATATATATATACACATACCATACACAGTCCAAAGGCTTATTTCCTGTTTGTATCTAGACGACACCCCAGTAGCCAGCGCCAAGTGTCTCCCGGGCGAAGGCGAGGAGGAAAGAGACTCGTCGGGCCGCCTGTGGAGAACTGTCATCATCGGCGATCAGGAGCAACGCATCGACATGCAGGTCATCAGACCATACCTCAGGGTAGTCACGCACGGGGGTGAGTTGTCATTGAGATCAAATTGTCACTTGATGATGTCTCTAATGATGTTCTGCTGTTCAGGAGTTTGATTATTTTCCCCTACAATGCCATTTCATACCATAAATCTACCATAAGTGTAAAAGTGCCATTCGTGTTCAATCCCACATTTCACCTCCGTTTTGATTATTCACTCCAATTTCGGAGTAATCCAATTATGACCGGAAATGAGTCACTTGAAATACAATTCATGAAAATTATGATGCATTACACCTCTCTCCAATAATTGTACACTCTGATTCATTGCAATTATGCTATAATGATTCATGATATTTATCATGCAGTACAATCTCATTCAGTCCAATTGTGATGATTTCACTTCAGTCACTGTGGCAAAATGGTGCTTTATTTGCAAATGTGATACAAAAAGAAAAAAAAAACCTCCTATTTTGACATGGTACAATCCACCTCAGTTCTGAAACAGAATCTATACTTGCAATATAGTGCTTTCTACTCAAATTACGATACACTTTACTGATATTATTTTTATTATGATTAACTTAAAGTGCACTACAGTACAATGTGATTCCTTTACATTATGATGCCATTACCTCCCAGTAGCATACAGACAGAATTAGTGAGGTACAATACAATGCAATTTGATTCATGGCATTTTAAAACAAACTAAGATTATTTTTGAAAATAAATGCCATTCATTAGTCAAATTTGTATTTGAATAACCAAGCATGTTCATTGTAGACCTGCCTCCATCCCCATTGTTTGAAAACTGTCATCCACTATGATCCACTGAGGATATAGCATACAATAGGATTCACTCCAATTAACAATACCACATGATACATACAATCCTTTTTAGATACACTTCAATGTAAATCAAATTACGGTATAAAACAATTCACTCTAGCTGTGATACAATTCGCTTCAATTATAATGTTTCACTCCAGTCGTGTTGCAAAGTGATGGACTCCTTAATGTGAAACACGAACCAGTTTTTATACAAAATAATTCACTCCCATTGGGATACAACTTCCTCAAAATACTGTGCAATATGATCTTGTCAAATTATGATGCAATTCAGCAAGATTACAGTAATTTCACTCCAAATGGCACAATATACATGATGATGCGATAGAGAATGGTATAATGCGTTACTACCTACAACCTATCCCTATTTAGTGCAAAAAAGGACACTTCAAAGTATCTTTAAAAAAGTGGAAATCTGGATATTAATGCTCTCCATCTCGCCCGATCAGGCTATTACGGGGAAGGCCTGAACGCCATCATAGTGTTTGCAGCCTGCTATCTCCCAGACAGCAGCTGTGACGACTACTCGTACATCATGGAGAACCTCTTCTTGTAGGTACTTTGGGAGGCATGCTCATTCTCCACTTCTGTTCCCTCATTGTGTGTGTGTGTGTGTGTGTGTGTGTGTGTGTGTGTGTGTTCAGGTACGTGGTGAGCAGCCTGGAGCTGCTGGTGGCCGACGACTACATGATCGTCTACCTGAATGGAGCCACGCCACGCAGGAAGATGCCCGGCATCGGCTGGCTGAAGAGATGCTACCAGATGATTGACAGGAAGTAAGACTCTCGGATGGTGTGCTCATCAAAGCGTGAAACGACGCTGAATTAATCCTGTTTTTAACTGTCATCACAGATTGAGGAAGAACCTCAAGTGTTTGATAATTGTTCATCCGACGTGGTTCATCCGGACCATTCTAGCCATCTCCAGACCTTTTATTAGGTTTGTGACATTTTCTAGGAATAAAAAAAGTTTTTCAGTCTTTGGTTTGTCAAACATTGCCTGACAAAAAAAAAAAAATCCTGAATTGTAGGTTAATACTTACCAAGGAGGTTTTCTGGGGTGTTTCAATCAAAATAGCACATTTTGGTGCTTCTGGAAAATAGGCAAAATCAGAAAAAAATAGATTAATTTATAAAATATATAAATTCAACAGACCATAAGAACAAAAATGTTATGGCCTTTAATGGCCACCCCATTCATTTGTCACACTCGCTTTAGACTGTTTTAAAGTTTAGACATTTGCCTGGAGGTTAATTTCAACTAATTAAATCTCTTAGACTTGGTGTACATATATTTTGCATGTTTATGCACTTTGAAGTAGGGCTTCTAGCAAGATGCAAATTTTTCTTATGCTACCCCTTGCTTATGACATTTAAAAGTTTGTTGTCATTTTGTGTTTTACTGTGGCGTATAGAACATAAAAAACAAGCAAGAAAGAACAAAATAATTGATTATTATAAGGTTTATAAAAACTAAAATATTGTATTTATTTATTTATGTATTTATTTTTGTAACCTACTAACCAGGAAATGGGATGATTTTTTGTAATAATAATAATAATAATAATAATAATAATAATAATAATAATAATAATAATAATAATAATAATCTTTTTTAGATAAATAGTTAACTAAATCCTTTGAATAAGGAATTATTTCAATGTACATGTATATTAATTGTTCATAAGTATGGACTGCTGAGGATAGAAAAAAAATACATGTGAGGTCACGATATTATGAACAACTCTCAGTAAACAAACAGCCCTTTGCATTCACATTTACTCAATACAGACATTTTCATGTTAAACTGATAATCGCGTTTATTTTGGGTTTGTGTGTATGTCGCAGCGTGAAGTTCCTGGACAAGATCCGCTATGTGCACACGCTGGACGAGCTGAGCCTGCTCATCCCAATGGAGCACGTGCAGGTGCCCGAGTGTGTGCTGCAGTAAGTAGTCTCGATCCGTATCTTTTCAAAACAACAACAATGGAACCTACTTCATGCTGATTTTGACCCGCTTATCCGTTCTGACGCTTCAGGTATGATGATGAGAAGATAAAAGCGAGGTGAGTGTCACTGCAATGATGAAATTTAATCACTTTTCGTGAGCAGCTTGTTTAGTTCTGTCAAGCTATTAAAAAATCGGCACATGTTGCACCAGCGTGGCTTTGTAGTCAAAGAGTACAGGTACTAGAATGGCCTGCCTGCAATCCTGACCTGCCTAACATTGACAATGGTTAGTGTTTTGCATGTTGGACCGCCTCTGAAACGAGATGGTTCATCTCATTGGGTCGATCCAAAATAAGTTTGAAATGTGTGGTGCATTATGAAGCGCAAAATTTGAAAATGGAGACCCCGGACTGTTAAACAACTGAAATTGGATATCAAGAAGGAATGGGAAAGAATTCCACCCACAAAGCCTCGACAACTGGTGTCCTGTTTTTGTTTTCCAAGGAGCCATTATTATAAATGTTAGTTACAAAATTATTGTTAATTAGAATGTATTAGATAGATAGATAGATAGATAGATAGATAGATAGATAGATAGATAGATAGATAGATAGATAGATAGATAGATAGATAGATAGATAGATAGATAGATAGATAGATAGATAGATAGATAGATAGATAGATAGATAGATAGATAGATAGATAGATAGATAGATAGATAGATAGATAGATAGATACTTTAGCTTTTTGCAGATGTTGAAGGACGCCAGCCTTCTGAGGAAGTACAGTCGGCTCTGTCCTTTCCTGCACAGAGCTTCTGTGTTGGTAGTCCAATCCAGTTTATTGGTTCGTTTTGTAAGCATGTTTTGAAAAAAATTGTTGTACTCAGCGATGTGAAAATTACTCCTTTTTTGTTTCCTTGATATCATTTGATTAAAATTGTGTTATATTTCATACATATTAAAAACTATAGTGTCATCATCACATTCATGTTTTCATTATTATATCATGACTTTTATTTGTATATTTAAAAATATGTGTTTATCTAGCAAAAGCTTTTAATTCAAATAATTAATTACACAACAGTTATTTTGCTAGAATAACTTCATCTATTACTGTCAGTATTATCAATATTGCTGCATTTCACAGAATTATTGAGTGTTTTCTTTGTGCTCAGATTGGAGCAAGAGCAGCAGAACGCCAATTTGCCACCGCCAAAAGAGAGGTGACCTCATTCTGTACACACATCTTACTAAGGAAACATTTTTTTGTAACTGCATCATTTCCTGCGGTGGAGGGGTGGCAATTTGGTTAATTTATGCTTCAGTTCATTTTTAAAAGTTTCAAATATGACCTGTAAGCATTGGTTTTCTGCCGATGACATTTTTGAGTGATTAATTGGTGTAGGCGTCCAAGTGACTGAGATATGTTCTTCCTTCCCTCCTTCCAGGCCGAAAACGACAACGGCCGAGATTGGACGCGACATCTGACACGCAAAGGTAAGCAAGCAAGCAAATATTTGTAATGTCAGTGCTCTCCCCATCTACAGCGTAATGCGAACCTCGGGGAAATTGTACCACCTCAAAGATTTCTTCGCTCTTCAAGTAGCACCTTAAGAACGATAAAATACAGTAAGATGCTAGGCTCAAGTGCTCATCAAGACTTCTAACGCTCTTTTTACCTCATTGGAACAAACAAATGGAAAATATAGCATCCCTGTCAACCCAAAGGCACCATAACGTGATAATATATTTTTAAATGATAAAATCTTGTAGGACTGTACTTTATATAAATAAAAAGTGATAACATAATTTAATAAGTGTATGATTCTTTGCTTTAATTCAATGGGCCTCCTGCTGTATGTGCTTTGACCACCAGGAGGCAGTAAAATATAGTCATAGAATCAGAAGTGGGCAGTCCGTCTGTGTTGACGGAATGTCTCGATTGACCAATATACATTTTGTCTATCATTTGAATCCGCAGTTTTAATCGTCACCACCTGTCACCTCAGCGCAATGGTTTATCACGTGATCCAGTTAAATCTTCCAAATTTCTAAGAAATGTTCCAACTGACATATTATTTGGAGCTTTAAAGCATGGGCACAGTTTGAATAGGCAGCAAGCATACATAAAAAAAAATCAGGAATGCCTGGCTGAGTGCTAGAGTATTAGCATGCAGCAGATGCAATTAAGAGAGCACATATCCTTAAAGCATTACACCAAGCAACGTTGTTGCCACATCGAAACAACTGCATGGCCCGGAAGTCAATGTTTGCGCTTGTGTTTCAGACCCATGGTTTGATGAACTGAAATGTATACTTCACGCAATCTTATTCTGCCCATTCATTGTACAGACCTAAAGTAAAAAGCAATGTTTATAATTAATTTATTATTTTAATTATTTAATTAACCAATGGGCAAAATCGCAAACTGAATCCCACTCGGATATTAATGTATTTTTCCTGTACTTAAAAATAAAAACCGCACTGGATTTTTTTTTTCGTACTTAAAGTCAAAAGGCTTTGTCGTACAAATTTAATATGTGTAATATTGAACTCAGTGCTTGTTTTGCATACCCTTAGAATGAGCCTGCATAACATGTATGTCACTGGAGTCATCTAGCACAGTTTTGCTGCCATAAAGAGTTTGAGGTTGGGCTGGGAATGTCAGGAAAGTGGAACTGCGGGCTCAATAACCCCAAGATCCTGTATTACAGTAGCTGGTGAACTGGAGCAGCTGGGGTAGGGAATGTACAGTGAGCTACGATGCCAAACACGCACTTTGACAAGTCACGCTCGTATACTTGGCAAGTCTCCACCATTTCACTTGAGGAGGGTCAGCAATGATAATAAAGTAAGCTAATAAAATCAATAATACTGCAACTTGATGGACGATAGTATTACAGTTATGTAGTGAAGAAATTTATTGCATAATGAGTGTGACATAATAAAAGCATATGGTTCATGTAGCATGTAGCCCTCCTTGTAAAATGAGCCGCTAGCTCCATTTTTATCAATTTTAAGTCAAGTGCAGAAATAAATATGTCCTCAAATAGTAAAGATAATCAAATTTTACTTGCAATTTTGACATATTATGGAACTTTCCATTATTTGTAAACAGTAATTGTCTTGATTCATCAAAGCAACTAAAGCAGTGCTCTAGCTTGGATTTAAATAACTTTAATTACATTTGACAGATGTTTGGACTTAGACTGGTACTGAACTAACAAAATCCATCTATTAAATATTCTGGATATTATCATATATCACTTATATGATATAATTGAATACAAAATACATATATTGTTAAACAAATTCAAGTACACCTAATAACCAAATATTGTTTTGACTAAATTTGCCCAAATTTGAGAAAAGCATACATTTCTTTAAAATCATATATCCAAAGGTCGTCTTAATTGCCAACTAAATCACCAAGTAAAAAACCAACCAGCTTTAAAAATTAAAATCATTATCCTAATAAATGACAAACTTGGTTATGACATCTTTTTCCTAGTTTTTTTTCCACCACAAAAAAGATTTAGCATCAATTTTCTTCTTCATGCAAATGTACAGTAGGCAAAATTTTCCACTTGTACAGGTAATAACAGTTGTTAATGAAAGATTTAACTACGTGTTTTACTTTTTCTTTGTTTTTTGTTTTTTTCTGTGACAGTTCTCCACAACATGGATCTGTTTTACTTCTTTAGTACATGACGGTTCAGAATGACGCTATTACAATTATTCAATGAAGATTTTTGGAACATAGGATTAACTACAAGTTTTTTGTTGCTTTCTCTTTGACTTCACTTAAAGTGTACTAAGGTGTGTGTGTGTGTGTGTGTGTGTGTGTGTGCGTGTGTATGTGTCACTCGATTTTAGCACCTCATATTCCCTGAAGACGCTAGCGTTACATAAAGCGCAGCTGTTAATCTTTTTAAGTCGTCCTGTACACACGCCTGATAGGTTCTATTTTTGACGACAAGCCGCTCCCGGCCAAGTCAGGCATGGCAAAATGATCCGTATCGCATATGATGTTCTGGAATCGGAGAAAATGTGCACTGCGTCCGTCTTGCCATTCAAGGGGGCTCTAGCTCTATATGCCAGATCGCTTTCAACTAGTCTGGGAATGCTCAGCGGGGTTCAAGCCCGGGAAGAAGCATTGACACACTTTTAATTATTAAGTCATAGGCGGCATTTCATATGGTCCGATCTCGGCTCAACTGAGCTTTTCGCAATATGTACTGTACTCATGATTCCTTGAGAGACTGCGTTCTCTAGTTGTTTTAGTAAGATACAGGAAACAGCTTCACAACGTTGGACCTTTTCCACAAGAATTGGCACTAATGGCGGTGTATGCGCCTTGGCCACGTGGGGGCAATCTAACACTGATTCGGGCTTTAACGATAATCCTCTGTCCTTTGCAGCTTTTTTGCCTTATAGCGGGTATGTGTAATGTTATTGCTTGTGCCCCTGGGAGCTTTAGGGGCATTGCGGTAAATTCAGCAATACACACCCCTCTTCCGACTGTCCGCCCCCCCCCCCCCCCCCGATTATATTTAAAACAAACTGTTGGTCATTAAGAAGTTTTTGAAATGTATAATAATTTAACGTATTCATTTTTAACAACCAAAAAATACATATTCTAAACTTGGCAGTTTTACACCAACATAAAGATGTACTTATGCACAGTAACTAATTATGGAACGGAACCCTCAACTCTGAGACTGAATT